>NC_067415.1:40594445-40894445 GCF_009764475.1 Pristis pectinata | reverse complement strand
GAATACAGAACATAGTGTTAAAGTTATAGGGAAGGTGCAGTACAGGTAGACAGTAAGGTGCAAGGCCATAATGAGGTAGATTGCGCCAGACCTGTAAGTAGATTTAAAATAACACTGATAGTAATTCTCAAAGTCTTAGAATTTAGATTTAAAAGAGCCGAATGATTTTACAGAAGTAATGAATAGATCTGCTGGGAACAGCTTGCAAAAAGTCACCTCGCTCCGGCGCCATCTTGGGAAGCCAATTCACGCCAATCTTTGTACTAATCTTATATATTAACTTAAAAAATGGGTTCTAAGTATCCCTGTGCAGGAACGTTATGGAAGGGAAAACAGGAAGATGGGTGGCAGTTTTGATTAAAGAGAATATTGCATGATAGGAGAGAGGATGTCCTGTACGAACAAGGACAGATCTGTTTAGAATTAAGAAGCAGCAGAGGTGTGACTGCACCACTGGGACTATCCTGTATACAATCAACTGGTGGCAAGGATTTTGAGAAGTAAATGTGCCCAGAAATTGTGAAGATGTGCAAAGGTTATTGACGAGTAAAGAAGGGGAATTTCAACTATCCAAAAAGTAGACAGGGATGGCAACAATGCAAGAGGCAAAGAAGAGGAGGAGTGTGCTTTGGAGAATTTTCTTGATCATTACGATACTGGCCTAATAAGAATGGTAGCATTGCTGGACTAGGTTCTTGGAAATGAATCAAGCCAAGTGGAGCAAATATCGGTGGGAGGGGGCGAACCACAGGGGGAAACAGTAATCTTAATTTTATGAGGTTCAGAATAGCTCTGGGAAATAACGTAGATCTATCCAAAGTCAATTGGAGACAGGCCAGGTTCTATGGGATGGGAACAGATCTGGTCTCAGTAAACTAGAATCAATTCTTGGCCAGAAAAATTGTAATTGGACGGCAGGAGGCCTTTAAAGCAGCTGTAGTTTAGCTGTAGCTAAGGTACATTCTGGTGAAGGATAAGGGTAAGGGGATTAAAGTCAGAGCTCCAAAAACGATCAAAAATATAAAGAGTAAAATAGAGCAGCGAGAAAATAAATTGCAACAGGTTAAACACAGTAACTGCAGACCAATCAGTTCAACCTCAGTGGTAGGATAAGTTCCAGAAACAGTAATCAAGGGCAAAATTAACATGGATTGGTTAGAGAAATCCAGCAAAATGATTGTTAAGGGAGATCATTTGATGTAGTATATTTAAATTTCCAAAAGGTATTTGATAATGAAAAGGTCATGGAAGTGGGGAATCAGCAGCATGGAGACGAATTCAGCTACGTAACAGGAAACAAGGAGAAGTAAAGCTTATTTTCAACTGTTGGAAAATGCACGGCAGAATTCCCCAGGGTAGGTTCCAGCACCATTACTTTTCTTCAAATAACTTAACGATTTGAATGGATGTACAGGGCACAATTTCCAAATCTGAAGATGACTTAAAACGTGGAGCCTGAGTTCAAGAGGAGAATAGTAATGGACTTCAAGGAGAAAACAGCAGGCTGATAGAATGGCCAGAGAGATGATAAACAAAAGGTAATGCTGAAAAATGTGAAATGTTACATTTGGGCAGGAAGAATGAGAAGAGGCAATATAAACTGGAAGACACAATTCTAAATGCAGTGCAAGAATAGAGAGATCTGGAAGTATTTGTACATAGTTTGTTTAAATTGGCAGAGCAGGTTGAGAAAGCAGTTTAAAAAGCATACAGGAACAGAGGCTTTAAAATTTGAAGTCGAAGTCGAGTTTATTGTCATATGCACAAGTACATGCATGCAAAGGTGCAATGAAAAACTTATTTACAGCAGCATCACAGGCACATGGCATCAGATACATAACATTCACAAGAAAAACCTAAATTAAATATAAATTATACATAATTTTTACTCAAACCCAAAAAACACAATTAGAACAAAAAAAAACTCCATTGTAGTTCAAAGTGGCCTTTGTGTTGCAATACTAAGGGAGTGATTAGGGTTGTGCAAGTTGATTCAAGAGCCAGATTGTTGAAGGGAAGTAGCTGTTCTTGAACTTGGTGGCGTGGAACTTCAGGCTTCTGTATCTCCTGCCTGATGGTAGCTGCAAGAAGATGGCATGACCCGGATGGTGGGGATCCTAGATGACAGATGTTGGTTTCTTGCGGCAGTGCTTCATCTAGATATTACCAGTGGTGGGGAAGGATGTGCCCATGATGTAGTGGGCTGAGTCCACCACTCTTTCCAACTTCTTACGTAAGGAGACACATTTAAATGGATTTTAATAAGACACATTTTACGTGGGCATGAGAACAAAGAAACCAGCATGAATATTTTTAGTTCAGTCTCAAATGGAGTATTGAATCCAGTTCTGGGCATCACACATTGGGGAAAAATGTGAAGGCTTTGCAATGGATGCAGAGGATTTCAGTTGTATTGATAGACTGGAGAAGCTGCCTTGGAACAGTACAGACTATGAAGAGATCAGACAGACGTATTTAAAACCATGAAGAGCGGAGCCAGGGTAGATATTATTCCCTTTGCTGGAGAGAGAAAGGTGATCGACACGAGGACAAAAAGTGACATGTGTTCTTATAGGGAAGCACGGTGATGCAGCTGGTGGTACTGCTGCATCACAGCTCCAGTGACCTGAGTTCAATCCTGACCTCAGATGCTATCCATGTGAAATTTGCAAGTTAACCCTGTGACGTGTGGATTTCCTCCATGTGCTTGAGTTTCCTCCCATCATAGCTGCTTGATAGTTGCTACGGCACCAAAAGGCCTATTTCCATGCTGTGTCTCTCTATAACAATGTTCAATGACTGGGTTCTGGAATGCACTGCCAGTGGTTGTACTGGAGGCATGGTCAAGTGCAGCAATCAAAAAGGAGCATTGTAACCATCTGAAAGTAAAGAATTTGCAGGGCTATGGGGAGAACTTGTGAGAGGGGAACAGATTAGATTGCTCTTGCTCTTGCAAAGAGCTGGTACAGACTCAATGGGCTGAAAGGTCTTCTTCCCTGTTGCCATCCGATGATTTTGTGATTTATTCCACATCATAATGTGTCTATATTACTACCACGCTCTCTCTCTCACACACACACTCACTCTCATTTGCTTTCTCTCTCTCGCACACACACACAAACATCCTTTCTCTTGCTCTCTCTCACTCACACACCCTTTCTCATGCTCTATCTCTCTCACACACCCCCCCCCCCCACACGCGCGCGCGGACACACACACACACCCACACTCACACTCACACTCACACTCATTTTCTTTTGAATACAACATTGTATTTGCTACCTTCTGATCTTTGGTAACCATTCTAGAATTTAGGGAATTCTGGATTAACAAAATCTGTGCATCCAGGATGTCAGCAGCATCTCAGATTTATTACCCTGGGATGTAGATCATTGGCCCTGCGGATCTGACAAATTTGAATTCAATTTTTGTAGTGATGTTAGTTCATTTAAATTCTCACTCCCATTGGCTAATTGGTTGCCACTTTTTAAAATAGAATCAGATATCCATTATGGCACAGAGGAAGCCACTTGGCCCATCAAATTCATGCCAGTTCCTCATAGACTAATCTCATCTCTTCCATTTCTCTCCTCTTTCCTTTGTTCCTTTTGAAACCTCAGATTGACTATTTCTTCCAATCTTTCATCCAGTGAGTTCAAGGTCAAAGTCACATAATACATAAAATTGCTTTTCCCCTTGGATCTCGTCACTTTTTATCAGTCCCTACATCACAAATGGATATCCTGGCAAATTGGGAATGCAAGAGATTACAGCATGAACCTACATTGCAGGAGGCTACAATAAAAATGATGTGACTCTCAAAAGCAGGTATAATGTTGAAAGGAAGATTTGTTATTGGTATCACATATTGAGATACCAGATTCAGCTGGCATTTCTAGTTATCCTAAATAATTATGAGTTTTTTTAAAAATCTTGGACTAATCATAAAGCTGCAGACAATGAAGACTTAATGTGGAATGAAATATCAAGATGTTGGTCGAGAAAAGGATAAGAATGAATGACAGGCCAGTGCCCTTACCCCCACCGGTCTATGCAGCTGTGTAACAGAACTTGAAAAGGCAAGGGATTGCATGTGATCTCGATGGAGGGCAATAACAGATGAGTGGCAGTGCAATGCACTTCCAGGTTGTCATGGTGAGTGTACAGGCATCAGCGCAGGTGTGAAAAGGGGGAAGAGGAAGGATGCATGCCCAAACATTCTGCTGCTGCAGTCCCGCAGCCTGGTTATCATCAGCAGTGTGTAACCTCTCAATGCCATTGATGTCAACGAGTATTGGCATCAGAGTATGCAGTCCAGTGGGAAATATCCTGTTCTTGAAAGTCTCACTTTTGTTGTAAGCCAGCTTCTCCCACAAGAAGTTCTGACAGAAGGTTATTTTGTGCTCTGTCGAAGTGTTTAAATATGTATGAGGCAGCTTATCAGAGTGTGACTACTGAGAGGGAGTGCAGAGAAGAGGTGGGAAGCACTTGTGCAGAAAGAAGCAGCTCTGAATTCATGAATACAGGCAGAATTAGCCACGATCTAATAGAATGGTGGAAAAGGCTAGATGACCAATTCCTGTGCATATGTTCCCAGAAACTGTTGTTATGAAAGGTCTTGTTGTGGTTGAGGGAGAGGCAGAGGAAACAATGGCGAGAAAGATTGGCATGGATGCCTCTGCTACCTTAAAACAATGCCATTGGATTGACCCGTTCAGACTACTTGGCTAATTTGACATTGGATTCAACAATTTTTGAAGCAGAAGACCTGCCTGATCCACTTGTGCTTCACAAGCATTTGAACACATTACGTAAAGAATTCACGGGGCCATGCATGATGTAAAGCTGCCTGCTGTTTCATTAACTCACTCTCTACTGCCAACCTTTGGAAATTCCCCTTTAAGAATGTCAAGCAGACATTAAGTACTGATCATCCCACCAAACCTCCTGTGCCCTTAAGGGAGGAGCTGCACAGGAGGAGGATTATTTCAGGTGAATCATGCAAATAAGGTTTGACCATGATCGCTGTAATCACTTACCCATGTGTTATTATTGCAAACAACGTTATATTACCTTTTGAATCCAAATATGTTCTCAGAGTCTTCTGACTTGCATACATTTATTTGGTCTTTCTTTGCTGTTCGTGTTATTAAATCTGTGACTGCATCGTGTTCAGATGTGAGTTCCAGTCCTCCTCTGCTAACTGGAATTGTTAAAATTACAATTCTGACTTTGTTTCGGGAAAGGGGCAGCTTTTGTGAGCAAACTAAGTCCCTTCCAAACTGAAACTTGCAGCCTTACCTGTGCCATAAATAAGAAAATGTGCCACAAAAATACCAACTTCTATCATGTCTACTGCATAATACATCAGAGATCAAATGTGGCATTCACCAGAAATTCCTGCTACTCTCAAATACAATGAATAAACCACTGTTGGACTGTTAGATTCATGCTAAGGCAAACATTTATTTATATGTAAGGTATTAGACACAGCAGGCTGCTAATGGAAGTATTCCACTGTGCCCAATTAGAACTAGTTAGAAAACAATACTGATAGTCTATAAAAGGTTAATGTTCCACAGTACAATTATGCAAGAGTTTTGGATGAACAGACTTTCAGAGACTTCTCAGTGCAATGGTGTGCATGGTAATGTGAAATTCCCACATCCAGCTGTCAGCTGGACTGAATTAAAGATCACTGGAAAAATCCAAGGTTCTTCTACAGTAGTTCAGTTTCCAAAGCCTGCAAAGGCAAAGACATTCCTTGAAGAATTGTTGCACAGCATACTAATAGGCAATTTGTCACAAATTATCTATGTTCGACACTTGCTAAAAACCTAAAACAATGTTTGTTTGGAACTTAAGTCAATGAATAGGGCCCATTTTCCCATGGAAAGTCTGACTCTACTTTCCGTTTTGAAGATTCATGAGTAAAGAAAGCATTTACTTTATTTATGATCATTTTAACAGAGACCTTTTTCCTATTTGATGCAGAACAAAAACTCTGCTTTAATCACACTTATTTGCAAATGAATGTACTCCCACATTTCATGTCCCCAAAAATAAAGCAACCAGATGGGTGCTTGCTCGGAAACTAATATTAAAGGAAGACAAGCATCTGAACAATGCTATCAAGTGATCTTATGCAGAACTTAACTTCCTTTAAAAGACCTCTATGCAGCACCTTCTGTCTAAAATATTGCAGTATTCGTCAAACAATAAATCTAAGCGCTAATTCTTGAATAGAGAAACTTAGCAACAATATTGCGCTTGAAGGTGAAAAAATAACAATTAGATGCCAAATATTAATCCATATTTGGAATTAATTGAGAGATGAGTATTGATGAGATGAACAAAAATGTGTTCATTGAGCAGACCTTGCAGTTATGAATGTCTACACATGTTTACACAGACATCACAGACTTCACAAAGAGTTCACTTTGATTGTACTTGCTTTGGTGAGACTTGAATTGCCTGACGGTTATGGTCTGCAGAAGGTGTTTACTCCATAACTTTTGTTATTCAGAGTTACTGATACAGAAAACACAGTAAAGCATCACTGGTAGTGCATAAAAGGCATGTAAAAGTTGCAGAAAACTGTACAACATTAATAATAAAATTGGATATGACAAATTTCCTGGCTTAGTTCATCAACTCGTTTCTATTATTCATTATTCTTGTTCTTTAGTTCAGGGTAATTTGCAAATCCTTAAGGCCTTGCTTAAGTTATGGGATGACCTTCAAACAAATTATGTCTTGAGTTGTGGACAAGGCATACAAAATTGCATAAAAATTTAATGTTGCCTTTTTGTTAATATTGGTAATTTCCATACGATGGTCGGCTTATTTGTTTTGGGGAGAGCAGCTTAAACTATATAAAGACCATAAGATATAGGAGCAGAGTTAGGCCATTCAGCCCATCGAGTCTGCTCTGCCATTCAATCATGGCTGTTGGCTAATAAAGATGCGTTATACTTTTTGAAAACACTTGGAGAAACCAACACATGCAGCAGTCATCACTAGTGGCCCAGGGCAGGGGTGGGACTGTTTTGCTTCCTCTCACAGCCAGGCGAGGGGAGGCACAGCTCTGACTCCTGGTTCAATTCAGCCCAGGAACAGATCTCACTGCTTTAAACTTTCATTGCAGCAAGAAATTAGAAATTCACGTATCCTGCAAAGGAGTTAGTAGTGACTGTATGCAGAAAGTAATTCATTGTCCTCATGATGTACCCCATGAAACTTCTGCAAGTAATCTATCACATCCATAATTATTTCCACTCTCTGATGGTAACTGAGTCCTTGCATCTGCTGATTTCTCTTCATGCTCCGTCCCTGTGTTGCTGCTGCTATCTCTATGCTTTCTCTCTATCATTCTTCCAAAGCACTCATCTGGAACAGCAAGAGTCAGTAATGTGTGAGCCTGAGTGTGTGTGTGTGTGTGTGTGTGTGTGTGTGTGTGTGTGCGCGCGCGCGTGTGCGTGCGTGTGTGTGTGTGAGGGAGAGAGAGGGAGAGATGTGGGGGGAGAGGGAGGGAGAGAAAGATATGTATACAATATACATGTATACAGTATATGGTGGTCAGCCTGTAAGGGTGTGAGCTGGATGCACTCACCAAAAGATTGCAGTGGAGGTCTGACATTACAAAGCCCACAATATCCACAAAATCATAATTTAGGTAGGACCTTACAAGTTCACATTCTCTCCACATCATTTTGGATGTATAAGTGAACTTGCTGTTTTTTGACATGAGTCTCTGAGTGTTTACATACTTTGGCATGGAGAAAAATGTGTCTGGGTCAACCTCGTGATTTATCTTCAAAATTCTGATAGCTTCAATTAACTTACCTCAACATCTTTCTTTTTGTTGAAGAAAACAAGGTCTTTACAGTTTGCCTCAGGGAATTAACTAGTGGCACCTACATAAAGTAAATCACCTTCTGTCTGTAAAATGCAAGGTTTTAGTTCATTTATTTTAAATTCTCATTGCAGCAAAGAGCTGGAAATTCACTGATCCTGCAAAGGAGTTAGTGACTGCATTCAGGAGTTAATTCATTGTCCTCAGTGTTAAGTCTTCAACTGATCACTACTGGTGAAATAGATTCTAATAAATTGTTTGAGGTCATTGAATTATTTAATAAATTTAGTCCTGCTGGTGTTGGAAAGACTAGAAGGCGACATTTATGATGACCTCTGTTTCCTGCTGTCTTCTGATAAAGACAGCTCACAGTCTGAGATTCAGTTATTGTGTAGAAATTCCAACAAGCAACAGGACATTCAGTAGTGAGAACAGAGCAGTTTTGTGTTGTGATCATGCTCACTCCTCACCCAATTCACACTCCCTGTGACTGGTTCCCTAACTCCACTGCTCACTATCATAGAGAAGACCTCACGAGACAGTGAAATTCAGTGCAAATACTGAATACTCGAATACTGAAAGGCCTCGTTAGAGTGGACATGGAGCGGATGCTTCTAATAGCAGGAGAATCTAGGATCTGAGGGTACAACCTCAGAATAAAGGGACATCTCTTTAGAACTGAAATGAGGAGGAATTTCTTCAGCCAGAGGGTGGCGAATCTGTGCAGTTCATTGCTACAGAGAGCTGTGGAGGCCAAGTCATTGGGTATATTTCAGGGAGAGATTGATAGTTCTTGTTTGGCAAGTGGGTTAAGAGTTACGAGGAGAAGGCAGGAGAATGGGGTTGAGAAAAAACAAAACCATCCATGAGTGAATGGCGGAGCAGACTCGATGGGCTAAATGGCCTAATTCTCCTCCTTATATCTTATGGTCAAATGAGAGAAATATGAAACTATGCTTGATTTTCCTTGCTTCACCTCTGCCGCTGCCAACCACTTAAAATTAAGGTCCAGTGAAATCACTGGTCAGGAAAGGAACCTAAAGGTATGTGAACAATTTTCTAAAACAGGACAATTGGAGGAACACTCTTCTCACGGTAGTGTTGGTGGTTAGCGTAATGCTAT
This sequence comes from Pristis pectinata, assembly GCF_009764475.1. Classification (NCBI taxonomy): domain Eukaryota; kingdom Metazoa; phylum Chordata; class Chondrichthyes; order Rhinopristiformes; family Pristidae; genus Pristis; species Pristis pectinata. Next base: position 40,885,467 of record NC_067415.1, on the reverse strand, counting down.
TATAGCGCCAGTGACCAGGGTTCAATTCCGGCCGCTGTCTGTAAGGAGTTTGTACATTCTCCCCGTGTCTGTGTGGGCTTCCTCTGGGTGCTCCGGTTTCCTCCCACATTCCAAAGACGTATGGGTTAGGAAGTTGTGGGCACGCTATGTTGGCACTAAGAGCATGGCAACACTTGTGGGCTGTCCCTAGAACACTCAACATAAAAGATCATTTCACTGTGTGTTTTGATGTACATGTGACTAATAAAGAAATTGTATCTTATCACTGAAGTTATTGCAGGCATGTTTTTTGGAGGGACACATTACACACATATTCTATATAAGGTATATGTGCATATGGACATCCTTATTATACTTATAGATGAGGGAGAGAGGCTGATGGACATGTGCACCTTATGCCTTCCTTCTGTCCCTCCAACCCAGCCTCCCCCAATCCCACCTCTGATTGCACCAACTAAGTTTGCATATCCACGCGCAACTCATTTCTCGTGACTAAGTTAATCTTTCACTGTTCGTTCCCATTTAATAAAGACACAGAATTCAGTCATCTGCAACAAGGAGGCCTGCCGCCATTCACTATTAGAGTGACAGCACTGCCAATGATATCCCAAAGTTAGCTCCAGTTTGGTGTCTCTATCTCCCTGGTCACCATAAGCCCCATCTGCAGTATCAACCAACGTTCTTCCTGCAGACATGTCAACCAACTGATTAACACGTTGTTCAGTGAGGATAATGCTGCAATCTCCTTTGTGAGCGTTTGGAAAGAGTGTCATGTGCTGCTCAGATTCACCACGTAACTGGATTTCTCAGATTCCCTCTGGCCATTGAAGAGTTTGCTGGTCTCCCTCCAGTGACAGTATTTACTGCTTCTCATCTTAAAGAGTTGTTGCTTCTTTAAATGTATCTCTGCATTTTTCAGGGGATGCTGTTAACATGATGGTGCTAGGAAACATTGATGAATTATAGAAATTTACAGCACAGTGGACCACTTGATTCATTATACCCGAGCCAACACCTCCCTGGAGCAATTTCAAATTATTTCCACAGTCCTGTTAACATTCCCTATTTTCCTCTAGTTCAAAAAAAATTATCCATTTAGCTCTTAAAATATGCAAAGCATTTCTTTCTCTGGAATAACATGTCATACTCTCACACATGAATTGATTCAAAATTTTCTCTGAATGTCTTATTCTCCAAATGCTAATTTTAACTCGATATCCACTCATCATCAAGCCTCCAGCCAGAGGAAGATGGTCTTTTTCTACTCAGTCTGCCAAAGTCCCTTCATAATTTTAAAGAAAAAGTCTTAGGATTCAATCAATCTTTACTGGTTCTCATACAAATAATTGTGATATCTCCTCACAACTGCTTTCCTGTCCCTAGCACTGCCCTGGTTAACTTGCACTACAATAAAAACACAACATTCTGGGAGGCAGCAATATGAAAAGGGAAATTGAGTTAACATTTCAGGTTGAAAGACCCTTCATCAAAATTGGCAAAATAAGATAACAAGTTAGTTTTTATTCACATTCCCAAGACTTGTTTCCCAGTCTGTTTTTATTTCAGATTTCCATAACCTGCGTTTTTTTTATTTTTAATAACTTGCACTGTAAGCTGTTCATAATTTTAACATGCTTTACATAATAGTGCACCAAGTACTGGGCCTCTCCTGTGGTCTCTCCACTGTTATCTGCCCGAACCAATGTTTTCATGCTATGTGCTGTTGTGTTTACTTTGGCCATTATATGATTTTATTTGACTGCACTTGCCTTGTAAGCAATGATCTGTTCGAAAATCAGGAATTCAAGTTAACCACATTCTTTGGTGTCTTTCTTTTATGTGCATACTGCCATTTCTTATTTTACCTCCCACAATATTATTTTGGATTTCTCATTAAAATTTTTGACTTCCATCTCGAGCCAATTCAGCAAACTCATCTATATCATCCTGAAGTTAAAAGTGTGATGTCGAGTTCTGGGCCTGCATGTTCCTGTTCGGGTGAAGGGCAAGGCTGGCAGGTTTCAGGAACCCTGGAAGATGAAAGATATTGAGGCTCTGGTTAAGAAAAAGAGGGAGGCATACACTGCACATAAGCAATTGGGAACCAGTGAATCTCTTGATGCCTACAAGAAGTGTAGGAGTGCACTTAGGAGAGAAGTTAGGAGGGCAAAAAGAGGATATGAGAAGGATCTGGCAGGCATGGTGGAGCAAAATACCAAGAGATTCTATCGGTATATTAAGAGTAAACAGGTGTCCAGGGAGACAATAGGACCCCTTAAAGATCAGCATGGCCATTTGTGTGTGGAACCAAAGGAAATGGGTGAGATTTTTAATGAATATTTCTCTTCAGTTTTTACTGTGGAGAAAATGATGGAAGTTAAGGAAATGGGAGAAATGAGTGGTGTTGTCTTGGACCACATACAAATTAAAAGAGAGGAGATATTGGAGGCCTTAAAGTGCATTAAGGTGGATAAATCCCCAGGGCCTGACCTGGTGCATTCTTGAACCTTGTGTGAAGCTAGAGAAGAAATTGCAGAGGCCCTTGAAGAGAATTTTGCTTCATCTCTGGCCACAGGTGAGGTTCTGGTGGACTGGAGAGTGGCTACTGTGGTACCATTTTGTATAAAGGGTAGGAAAATCAAGCCATAAAACTACAGGCCAGTGAGTCTGACATCAGTGGTGGGTAATTTGCTGGAGGAAATTCAGAGGGATAGGATCTACCAACATCTGGAGAGACAGGGTCTGATTCGGGACAGTCAGCATGGCTTTGTGTGTGGGAACTCGTGTCTGACAAATCTTTTGGAGTTCCTCAAGGTAACCAAGAGGGTAGATGAGGGTAGGGCAGTGGATATTGTCTAAAGGACTTTAGCAAGGCCTTTGACAAGGTCCCTCATGGCAGGCTAGTCTGGAAGGTTAGATCACATGGGATCCAGGGGGGACAGAGGATTGGATTCGTAATTGGCTCTGTGGTAAGAAGCAGAGGACGATGGATGAGGGTTGTTTCTCAGATTGGAGGCCAGTGGTGTGCCAAGGGGTCGGTGTTGGGACTTCTGTTGTTTGTAATTTACATAAATGATTTGGATGTGAATGTACAAGGCATGGTTAGTTAGGTTGCGGATGATACTAAAATAGGTGGTGTTGGAGATAGTGTAGAAGGATTTGAAAAATTACAGGGGGATCTTAATAAGCCGGGAAATTATAGGCCATTGAGCCTGACGACAGTCGTGGGTAAATTATTGGAAGGTATTCTAAGGGACAGGATGTATAAGTATTTGGATAGACAGGGCCTGATTAGGGATATTCTGATCGCCTCACTATTGGAAAGATGTGGAAGCTGTAGAAAGGGTGCAGAGGAGATGTACCAGGATGCTGCCTGGATTGGAGAGCATGTCTTATGGGGATGGGTTGAGCGAGCTAGGGCTTTTCTCTTTGGAGCAAAAAAGGATGAGAGGTGACCCGATAGAAGTGTACAATCTGATAAGAGGCATAGATCGAGTGGACAGCCAGAGACTTTTTCCTGGGGCAGAAATGGTTAACATGAGGGGGCATAATTTTAAGGTGATTGGAGGAAAGTACAGGGGGATATAAGAGGTAAGTTTTTTTACACAGAGAGTGGGGGGGGTGAATGGAACACGCTGTCAGGGGTGCTGGTAGAGGCAGATACATTAGGGACATTTAAAAGACTCTGAGAAAGGCACATGGATGGTAGAAAAGTGGAGGGGTATGTGAGAGGGAATGGTTGGATTGATCTTAGAGTAGGTTAAAAGGTCAGCACAATATTGTGGGCCAAAGGGCCTGTACTGTGCTGTTATATTCTATGTTCAACATGGCTTTGTGTGTGGTAGGTCATGTCTAACCAATTTTATGGAGTTCTTTGAGGAGGTTACCAAAAAAGTCGATGAGGGAAATGCGGTGGATGTTGTCTACATGGACTTTAGCAAGGCGCTTGACAAAGTCCCTCATGGGAGGCTGCTCCAGACGGTTAAGCTGCTTGGCATTCAGGATGAAGTAGCCAATTGAATTCAACGTTGACTTAGCAGGAGAAGCCAGAGAGTGGTAGTAGATGGTTTTCTCTCTAACTGAAGGCCTGTGACTAGTGGTGGGCCGCAGGGATCAGTACTGGGTCTGTTGTTGTTTATCATCTGTATTAATGATTTAGATGATGACATGGTAAACTGGATCAGCAAATTTGCAGATGACACCAAGATTGGGGGCATAGTGGACAGCGAGGAAGGCTATCAAAGCTTGCAGCATGATCTTGACCAGCTAGGAAAATGGGCTGAAAAATACCAGATGGAATTTAATGCAGACAAGTGTGAGGTGTTGCACTTTGGGAGGACAAACCAGGGTAAGACTCATACAGTGAATGGTAGGTCTCTGAGGTGTGCAGTAGAACAAATGGACCTGGGAATACAGATCCAGTTTCTTGAAAGTGGCGTCGCAGGTAGAAATGGTCGTAAAGAGAGCTTTTGGCACTTTGGCCTTCATAGATCAAGACATTGAGTACAGGAGTTGGGATGTTATGTTGAGGTTGTACAAGACATTGGTGAGGCCAAATTTGGAGTATTGTGTGCAATTCTGGTCACCTACCTACAGGAAAGATATCAATAAGCTTGAAAGAGTGCAGAAAAAAGTTACAAGGATGTTGCCGGGACTTGAGGACCTGAGTTATAGGGAAAGGTTGATTGGTTAGGATTTTATGCCCTGCAACATAGGAGAATGAGGGGAGATCTTATAGAGGTATACAAAATTATGAGGGGTTTCAATAGGGTGAATACATGCAGGCTTTGTCCCCTAAGGTTGGATGAGACAAGAACTAGAGGACATAGGTTTAGGGTGAAAGGTGAACTAGTTAAGGGGAATCTGAGGGGAAACTTCTTCACTCAGAGGGTGGTGCAAGTGTAGAATGAGCTGCCAGCAGAAGTGGTAGATGCCGGTTCAATAGTAACATTTAAGAGAGGTTTGGATAGGTACATGGATGGGAGAGGTTTGGAGGGATTTGGTCTGGGTGCAGGCAGCTGGGACAAGACAGAAGATCAGATCAGCATAGACTAGGTGGGTCGAAGGGCTGTTTCTGTGTTCTAGTGCTCTATGACTCTAAATGTGAGGTCTTGCACTTTGGGAGATCAAATCAGGGTAGGACTTATGCAGTGAATGGTAGGGTCCCGGGGAGTGTTATGGAACAGAGGGACCTAGGAGTGCAACTGCTTAGTTCGCTGAAAACAGTGTCACAGGTAGATAGGGCAGTGAAGAAGGCCTTTGGCACACTGTCCTTCATCAATCAGGGCACTGAGTATAGGAGTTGGGAAGTTATGATGCAGTTATGTAAAATATCAGTGAGGTTGCACTTGGAGTATTGTGTACAGTTTTACTCACCCTGTTACAGGAAAGATGTTATTAAACTAAAGATTCATCCGATACTGACCCCTGGAGAGTATGCCTTCAAAACCTTCTCCAATCCTAATTTGTTCCTTCCTGTTTATAAACCATGAATCCAGGCTTCTAAATTTGCTGTCATACCATCTGCATGATTTATTTTGTGATAACGTTATTCAACGCCTCTGAGAATGAATGAGCTTCACATCCACTGCATTCTTTTCAAATATCTATTTGGTTATTTCCTCAGAAAATTATATTCAATGTCTGTGTTGGTGGTCTTTGATCGGATCACACTTTTTTATTGCATTCGATCTGAAGGAAATATTAACCCCAAAAATGGGTATTTAGGGTTCAGGCAATTTTGAAACTATCAGACCCAGGCTAAACAAACCTCAAAGTCATCTATTCTCAGATGGAATGGTGCTGTTTGAAGGAACAATACCTTTTACTAATCACGTGCGGAGAGAATCTGTCACCTTCCCCATTGGGTAATGTCTTCAGCATGAAACAAATCTCTCCTGTAAAACTCTTAGGTTTCTCGCCTTTCATCGACTGCTCAAAAAACTCCCAATACTATTGAATTTCTGCAAGAAAGAAAGAAAAACACGTTTGAGTTTAGTGACAGAATTCTTCTTTTCATTGGTATTTTGAATCGCAAACCTTTCACTGGAGAGAGTCAGTGTCGTTATTTCAACAAAAGAGAACTGCCATTTTGAGAAACAGTCCTACTTGAAACATATAAGTTCGGCTGGTTTTATGTAGATTGACATATCTTCAACTGGTAGACACCTTACAAGTATTTGAGCCTGAAAATGAGTACTGGAATAAGAACTGTTATGTATCCAGATGCACTGTGATATTCAGATTCAGGTATTTCCTAAGCAATCCTGCACTGGAAAGGATGTGAACTTGTGTTGGGTTTTGTGGAGTTGCATCTGGCTGGGATACAAAGATAACTTACTGATCTGTAAGTCTGGAAACTTAATTTATTAGGCATTCACAGAACTTGGATTAATTCAGTCATATTAATTATAGAATTAAACACCTTTTAGATTCTGAGGGGGTTGAGGGGTGGGTAGTTCTTTTGCTGTAACTAGAATTGAGTCTGGTACGCAGATGGAAAGTCATCGCCCACAGCATGATCTTAAAGGGTTTTGTTCTTTAAAAAAAACACATGCCAGCTTTTTACATGTACTGTTCTTCTCAATTTCTCTGAAGCAAAAAAGGAATCTCAGGTGTTTTTGACACAAAATCACTACCTACTGTCTTCATTGTGGCAGAGGTAAAAAGATCGACTCGCCTAAAACTGCTGACCTTTGTAATATGCACATCAGTGTGAATATGCCGATGTCATCCTTATTTCTTGAATTAGAACAAGAGTTCCTTAACTTTGCAGTCTGTATAACACTACAGATGCTGCATCCCACAGCGCAGCACCATGCAGTGCAATGTTCTGAATTCTGCTCAAACTTCTGTACAGTTAGCAAGTATCCAGGGATATTAGTCAGACTGAAGAAAACCTGTGCAGTGGTAACAAATGCATAAGCTGAGGTGGAACCGTCACATCATTTGCTTTGACTCTTTCACTAATGATTGTTCCCTGTGAAATGTCGAACGTTTTCCCAACTGTAAGAGATTCAGACAAATGATTTGTGTCCAACCTCTGACTTCCAATGTGTTTTACAGCAGTTACTGTTTTATGCAATTATACATTGCTGCATTAAACAATGTTCCCATGGTAATAAGATCAGTGATTCTGACTGCCTGAAACCATCACGCAGTTTGGTGCTCAAAATGAAGGACATTGAAATTCAAATTCATATTCAAATAGATAATGTGAGAAATGCACAGGGGGTCCGTCAACAGCTGGAAAGAGAAGAGACCTGTTGATATATCAAGTGCCATCAGAACATGTAATTGGAAGGTAAGTTAGTCTTTTTAAAGGAAATAAGCAAATTGAAGTGGATGGGTAGAAGTAATGAGCAATGAAGGGTGAAATGCCCAAATAATTTTTCTGTAAAGCTGAAGAACAGTGAAAATGGCTGAATAATACATGAAAATCTCAAAAGAAATATTGGAAAGCTGGAATCATAGATTGATGAAACAGAAAAAGAAGCCATGGTGCCTGTGCCAGCTCTCTCCCAGATATCCTACTCACTCCAGTCCACCACGCTTTTCCTCGTACTCTTCTTTAATCTTGGAAAAAATGTATCCATTTCCTTTTTGAATTTTGCTATTGTATTTTCTTCCACTGCTTATTTTCAGACAGCCCATTCCATTTCAAGACAATACACTCCATGAAGATGTTTCTTTATCACACCCCTGGTTCTTTTACTACCACCCCTAATCAATTTTGTTTGGTTTCTAACTTTCTGTCACTAGAAATGTTTTTTTAATGGGAATGTAACAGGAAAAATGGGATTAGCATACTTGATAGTCAGGATGGACACATTGGGCAGAAGGGTCTTTCTCCATGCTGTATAACCTTATGAATCTAGATCTCCTCCACTCCATGGACGATAATTCTATCTCTTCTGCATAGCCGATATCCTTCACTCTTCCGTATATATGCTTATCAAGTCTTCTTTTATTCTTTCTGAATTGCAGTACACAGAGCTGGACGCGATGCTGAGGTTTAAAGGTGTAACAGAGCTGCCTTTCTTTTCTTTAACACTCCTATGCATTAAAGTTGTATCTCCCTTGTGTAAGACCAGTTTACCAACATATCTGTAGCCTCCTGAAGTCTTTTATTGTCTTTTCCACTGCTATCTGCTATCTGCAGATATTGTGCTATCTGCAGGCTTTTGCAATTACACTTGAGTCCAAGTCACTACTACAAAAAGAAGTTCACCCGGGGACAACAATAGTATAATTCCCTCTCGTCTAATGATCTACCCTCCACACCTTCGGGGCCATTCCCTTTACTGTTTCCTGGCCTACTGTTCTATTCTTACCATCCAACCCCTTCTTATGGCACTTTCCCTTGGAACTGAAGTGAATCAACATTTGCCCTTCCCACCATTCAGGGACCCAATGAGTCTTTCCAGATGAAGCAGTGATACATTTGCACTTCTACTGATCTGGTGTATTGCACACGGTGTTGATAATGTGGCCTCCTTTACATTAGAGAAACCAAACACATATTGGGTGACTGATTTGCTGTCTGCCTAGCTTCCTGCTGCCTGCCACTTTAATTTTCCTTCCAACTCCCACTCTGACCTATTAGTCCATGGCTTCCTGTACTGTGATAATGAAGCCAACGCAAGCTTAAGGAACAACACCTCATCTTCCGTCTGGGCATATTGCAGCCTTCTGGACTCAGTATTGAATTCTACAACTTCAAGTAACTCCATTTCTGTCTGTATCAGTTGTCCATCTGTCTGACCTGCTGCTCTTATCCTGCTGCTCTGCATTTTGCAACTCTCACATTCTTTTGTCCGTATTCTTTTGTCTATCTTCTCACTCTCCCATTGTAGCCATTCATTCATTGAAACTGTTTATCCCCATGGTCACCACAGAGTTTTACCCAATCAGAGACTTCCCCCTCCCCCACCCTCCCTGCATCTTAACAATCTCCTTTTGTCTCCTTCCCAGTTTTGACCAAGGGTCTTCAACCTTCCCACAGATGCAGCCTGACCTGAATTTTTTACTAGCATGTTTTTGTTTTTATTTCACCATTATTCTCTACTTTCTCTCTCTTGAACAATTTTGTATCCCCATTGGGGCTTTTCTTTTAACTCCACTGGCTTCAATTTTGCAAATAAGACTATTATGTAATATTATCAACCATTCTATTATCCTCATTGATCTTGTCAATTACTACTTCAAAGAATTCAATCACAAAATTCACTCATAATTTTCCATGAACAAATCTATGATAGCTTTTATATATTAATATTTTTCAAATTGTCAATTTCATTTTTCCTGGATTATTGATTTACAATGATTCCCCACCATCAGCTTTAGCCTACCTAGCTTGCAATAACTGAGTAAATCCCTCTGCCTTCCTTGAAACAGAATATAAGATTTGCAATCTTCCATCCTCTGTCATTGCACTCAAATGCAAGGAGAATAGAAAGATTGCGGTCAGTGCCTCTGCAAGTTGAACCATTACTTCCCTCAAATATTTGTGACACATCACATCCAATCTTAGCAACTTTTCTCCCCAAAACTTGTCCTCCCCAAAATCCACAAGAAGGACTATCCCGGCAGACTGATTGTCTCTGCATGCCCTTGCCCCATGGAGCTTGTATCCTCGTACCTGGACACTATCCTGACCTCCTGGTCCAATCCCTTCCCACCTACGTCTGTGACACGTCACACACTCTCCAACTCTTCCATAGCTTTAAGTTCTCCGGCGCGCACAACTTCATCTTCACCATGGACATCCAATCCCTACGTACCTCCACTCCCCGTCATGACGGCCTCACTGCCCTCCCCTTCTTTCTTGACCAGAGACAGAACCAGTCCCCTTCCACTAACATTCTCCTCCGCCTGTCTGAACTTGTCCTCACCCTTATCAACTTCACTTTCGATTCCTCTCATTTTCTACAGACCCAAGGGCGTAGCTATAGGCACTCGCATGGGCATCAGTTACGCCCACCTCTTCGTTGGCTACATTGAACAGTCTCTGTTCCAAGCCTACTCCAGCCCCATTCCTCAACTCTTTCTCCGCTATATCGATGAATGCATCGGTGCCACCTTTTGTACCCGTGTGGAACTCGACAGTTTCATAAATTTCGTCCTTCATCTAGATTCCAGCATCTGCGGTCCTTTGTCTCTTTAGCAACTTTTCTAATTTGAGTGCTGCCAAACTTTGCAATATTTTATTATGCTATCCAGTTTGTCTACTACCTTTTCCTTTACCACAGTATTTGTGGTATCATCATTTGGCACCTCAATTATGCCCTCTTGCCTCCACAGTTGATCTTTCTCTTGTGCCTCAATGGTCACACCACTTGTCTGACTGTCTTAAATATAAATATATAGAACAATACAGCACAGGAACAGGCCCTTTATAATGCACGTATATTGTGAAAACTGCTATCTATTTTCATACTGTATCTTTAACCTCATCTCTTGTCTCAATTCCTCGCACTATAATTATCTTGGTTCTCTTTTGTATTATGAACCTAATATTTGGCATTAGCCTCCTTTTTTCTTTCATTTTAATCTTCATGTTCTTTGTCATCGAGACATTATTGGTTTTAAAAAGTCTTCTTTTCAACCCGCACCAATCCCCTCCCCCTGCACCACCTCCCTCACTCCCCCCCCACAACCACCTCCCTCACCTCCCCCCCCCCACCCCAACAACCACCCACCTGCCCCCATAACCTTAGGAGGAACAGGTTAAATTTGCCCAAACTTCTTCTTCTTTGAAGACCTCCCATTTTTAATTTTTGGGATTATAATCTTTTGTGCCAATCCATGTGGACACAATCCCTTTTCAACTCATGAAGATTAAACCTTCAGCCATCGATTACTGCTGTCTTTTTCCAAGTCAGCTCAAAACTTGATAACTTTATGATTCTACACCCAACATAATCTCCCACTGAAACATAGTGCAGTTACTCCAGTTCATTTAGCTGAGATAAATTCTGTAATGCACCCTTCCTTGCTTGGCTGGAAACAAATTGTTCGAGAAGGTTTTCTTGAATGTATTTCAATGATTTCTCCCATCACCCCGTCATTGCTCTTTACATTGTTATTTTCCCAATCTATAGTGCAACAACTGAATTCCACTGTATCTTTGTTCATACTTTTGAAACTGTGCCAAGACATCTGACCCTTTGTCTCCTTCCAAATACTTGTTGGCCTAGGTGTTAAAATGATGAGATCAAATAAGGTTTTAAGAGAGTTTCATGTGGCGCATAAACACTGTTTAAACTGAATGGACTGTAAAGTTTTCAGTAAATCAAGTCATTTAAACATTCACCTACAATTATCCTCAGCAGCAGGTTCTGGCCTACGATGCTATTCCCTCTCAATGAAAAATACATATTTTCTTTCACTGGAAATTAAACCTTGTATAACACATTCACTGAAAAGAAGATCTGGACAAAACATAGTTGATAGATTTAGAGTTATATTTGCATTCTTAGGTAGACGTGTGCAGATGTCATTTTGCAATCTATCAAACTTTTGTTGATTATTGACATTACACTCAAGCTAAAAACAGCATATGCTAGAAATCTAAAAAAAAACTAGAAAATTCTGGAAATATTCAGAGGGTCAGGCAGCATCTCCAGAGAGGGAAACAGTTAACAGCTCAGGTGATTGAAAAGTCATCAACCTGAAATTTTAATTCTGTTTCTTTCTTTATAGATGCAGTCTGACCTTCTGAATTTTTCCAGATTTTTCTGCTTTTATTTTTATTACGAATGTAACCCTCCATTTTCCCTCATGACTGCTTAGTGATTGTCCCATTATTATGATATACCACCAAAGAAAAGTTCAACCTGTGTGTATGAACAACTTGAAAACTCCCCCCAGATTTACCAAGCATGTCTGGTTTCTCCATCCCACAAAAACTTTCCGCAAGCAGATGGCTGGCGCTTGTCAGGATTCAAGCAATGATCTGATTCATTCTTGAAAGGCAAAGCCACTGGGCACTTCCTGGCTGAAGAAAACATTCTTCAATGCACCTTCATCTGCAATGGGACCCAGGGTTTTTCACACAAAAGTAATTGATCTCCTCTGGGATTAATTAATTTTTTTCTCTTAACAGTCAGGCCCTTTCAACAGACCTCAGTAGAACTTGAGCTAGCTTGCAGATGGTAAATGTTTCACTTGAACTGTAGGATAAATAGCACTCTGGAATTAGCCCAAGAAAGCCGAAGATGTGTCCCCTTGACATAATGGAGTGGGGTTTATGTTGTGAAATTGATTAATGTCTATCAATTGACCAGCCTTCAGTTCCATAGTCCCAACAATTTGGTTGATTTGACAACTTTAATCCCAGCAACAGAAAGTTTTATTTATGTGACAGCTTTAATGTAATCAAGTGTCCCTTGACCCAATGCAGGAGTGATTCTGAAACAGAATTTCAATTGAACCACATGAGGAAATATTAGAACATGCAACAGAAAGCTTGATTCAACAACAAGTACGTGAAGAGTAGAAGTAAAATTCACCACAACCAACAAATCGTTTAAGTGAATTAGTTGTTTCACTCCCACAATATTTCTTTCAGTGCACCTTGAAGTGAAAGGTATAATAATTCAGTCTTTCTCGAAAACATCAACACTGGCCAAGTCAAAGCTCCAGATTTGACTGTCATTTGCACTCGCATTGTCTGATAATGACTTTCATCAATTCCGGGATGAGCTACTTCATGGACAGCTGTGGCAACAGGACCCGCTGACTTAGAGAAACATGTTGTGATCGATAACTGCATATCAACATGCTGAGGAGAGAAAAGCAAATGTGAAGTAAAAAACTAATGAGATGAAACAACAGCAAAACAAAGTTCCAGTTCTGAAAAAGGGTTATCAACCTGAATTATGAAGCCTGCCTACTTCTCTGCACAATTGTTGCCTGACCTGCTGGGAGTTTCCAGCATTCTCATTACGAATGGCAAAGAAGCCTTCCCTTCTGTTCCAGCAAACCACCAAGACCGATTTTAAGATATCAGTTAAATGTGAAAGACATGCTGAGCAATCACAAAGTCACTTCTTCTCCAAACATACAGCTGCCTCTGATGTTCGAAAGAAACAGCTTATCAAATCTATGTCCTTCATTATCAGAAAAAGCACATTCCAGGAAATAGAGATTTTATTATTCCAACATTTGATTGCAAATCAGCTAAGTAGAAACATATCAACGGCTAAGATATTTTCAATGATATATTTCACTATATTAGTAAGTTTTCTTATGCAAACAGTCTTGCCAATGAATAACATTCTTACAACTGATTGCCCCAAAAGTCAGTCAGAGGATATACCTTTACATTCCTAAACATACTGTTACGAACCAGCAACAAAAGAAACACAGAGTCATGATTCAGTGTTAAAAACTATTTTATTAATCACTACTTATGATAAGAAGAAAAATAAAAGTAAAAATGTTAGTATGTTAGAAGTAAAAATATTAAACCTTGGACATTAACCCCAAAAACTAAACTCTTCGTGTGTGTGTGTGGCAAAGTCCTAAACTCCAAGTCCAGGAATGGTTCTTAAAGTTCAGTTCCGCAGGCCATAATGTGAAACATGAGCAAAGGCTTCTTCAACAACCACCGTTGTCTGAAGATAAAACATAGATGTAGAGAACATAGAGAGAGTAATTACGAAATCCAAATGTTCCACGATGGAACCCAAACGACACCTCAGTGTTTACTCGGTAGTGACTTCCTCACCCCGAAAAGCATCCGACTCGTGGTCATCCACACAAATACCTGTTTCCTTCTACAGGTCAGCAACAAAGTGAACTCCACCGGATTACTTCCAATTTCCATACGTGGATTGCTGTGACAGACACAGTTATTGTTTCTTATCCATCGATAGAGAAACTAGCAGGCTGGTGTCTCTCTCCCTTTTCTCTCTCTCTCTCTGACTAACTTCGACTGACTTCTTCAACAACGTCATTATGTCCTTTATCTTTGGTTGACGTAAGCACGCCACACACACACACACACACACACACACAGACACACACACACAGACACACACACTACTACTCTATCTTAAAGGGACATTCACCGAGTCCGTAACAGTACTTAAAAGTACTGCCAGAATACGTGAGAACACAAGTGATAGCCTCAGGTTCCTAATCTGGTCATGTGCTCCATACCCTCCCTGTGCAATGTTTTGGTTCATTCTTCCATCTCCATCAGGACCCAGCCCCCATTCCCACGACACCATTCCTTTCAATAGCAAGAAATGAAAAACTTGCCATTTTGCTGCTCCCCTTTCTGCCATGCAGGGATCCAAAACCCGCTCCAGGTGAAACAGAGATTCATTTGTACCTCTTCCAATACAGTGTACTACAATCTCCTCTACACATGAGAACCCAAAGGCAGATTGGGTGACTGCTATTCAGAACACCATTGTTCAGTCCAGAAGGGAGACCTGAAGCTTCCAATCGCCAGTTGTCACCTTAGTTTTCAGTCCTCCTCCCACTTTAACCTCCCTGTCTTTGGTATTTTATGTTGATCCAACAAAGCCAAATGTAGGTGGAGAAATAACACCTCGTCTGACTTGGCACATTACAGCTCTCACAACTTAGTGCTGATTTCAACAATTTCAGATAACCTGTCATTCCAGTTTGTGTCAGAACTGCCACTCCTGCTGAAAGTTGTCGACCTGAAACCTCAACTCCGTTTCCTCTTCCACAGATGTTGATTGACCCGCTGAGTATTTCCAGCATTGTCTGTTTTTATTTCAACTATTTGGCATCTGTGGGATTTTCTTCTACAGTTTGTATCTCATAGTTCCTGTGAGAAGTGTGAGGTGGTACACTTTGGAAGGACAAACTCCAAGGCGGAGTACAAAGTGAATGGCAGGATTCTGGGCAGTGTGGAGGAGCAGAGGGATCTAGGGATTCATATCCACAGATCACTGAAAGTTGCCACACAGGTGGATAGGGTAGTTAAGAAAGCTTATGGGATGTTAGCTTTCATAAGTCGTGGGATAGAGTTTAAGAGCTGCGAAGTAATGATGCAGCTTTACAAAACTCTGGTTAGACCACACTTAGAGTACAGTGTCCAGTTCTGGTCGCCCCATTATAGGAAGGATGTGGAGGCGTTGGAAAGGGTGCAGAGGAGATTTACCAGGATGCTGCCTGGATTCGAGAGTATGGATTATAAAGAGAGACTAAAGGAGCTAGGGCTTTACTCTTTGGAGAGAAGGAGGATGAGGGGAGACATGATAGAGATATACAAAATATTAAGAGAAATAGATAGAGTGGACAGCCAGCGCCTCTTTCCCAGGGCACCAATGCTCAATACAAGAGGGCATGGCTTTAAAGTAATGGGTGGAAGTTCAAGGGAGACGTCGGAGGGAGGTTTTTCACCCAGAGAGTGGTTGGTGCATGGAATGCGCTGCCTGGGGTGGTGGTGGTGGAGGCTGATACATTGGTCAAGTTCAAGAGATTGTTAGATAAGCATATGGAAGAATTTAAGATAGAGGGATATGTGGGAGGAAGGGGTTAGATAGTCTTAGGTGTGATTTGAAGGTCGGCACAGCATGGTGGGCCAAAGGGCCTGTACTGTGCTGTATTGTTCTATGGTTCTATGGTTTATTTTTGTTTCTTTTCATTTTCTCTTTTCCTTTGTTTTCATCTTTCTGCTTCTATTTGTTCTCCTCCAGGAAGGCCATCTGTTATTTAATAATCCTTCTCTCTCAGCTGACAACCCCAAAACTCATGTTATTCAGCCTTGCATCATCTCTACCTTCTCACAAACAATTCTGCTGTGCTTTCCACCCCTCACCCTTTTCTGTAACTTGAAACATGGCTCATTTCTAAGTTTTCTCAATTCTGGTGAATGGTTGTCAATCTGAAACATTAACGCCATTTCCCTCTCCACAGATGCTGTTTGACCTGCTGTGTATCTTCAGCATTTCCTGGATATGTTTAACAGCTGTCCACAAAATAAATTCAGAATGAGAGCAATTAAAGAAAGCTTGTAAAAACTTCACTGAACAGAATGGACGCAGTCATCTTCAGAACTGTAGCCAATGCCCTGGGGGGAGGACAGCGTGGTTGGTGACATTGCGTAGACAAATTTCAGGTGGATTTATTGCCTTCCCTTATTAGGGGCATTTCCTGGAAGACCTCAGACCCATCGTACTTTTAAAGTACTTAATGGATAACTCTGAGTCCCATCCTGCAGGAAATCAGCCATTACATTAACCATCACCGACCATCATCTTCCACATCAGTGAAACTCCCAGCTTCAATGCACCTCAGCCAATCTGCTACTAAGACTCTCATCCGGTCCTTTGTAATATCTATGTTCCTTTATTTCAACAATGTCCCAGGTGACCTCCTATCTTGGACTGTCCACAAACTTCAGCAACCAAACGCAACCACAGGTGCTCTATCTCATATCCTTGACCCATTCAGCCATCAGTCCAACATTTGCTTTCCCACACTGGCACCTGGTATGGCAATCTTTCAATTATAACTTTCTCATCCTCATTTTAAATCACTCAACCCTCCCTATCCCTGTAACTTTCTGCACCCTTCTGAGATTTATGGATTCTTGGTCCTGGTCTCTTGCACATACCTGATTCTAAATGCTCTGCCTTTGACAGCTGTGCCTTCTATTGTCATAGAGTCTCAAAGCACAAGAACAGGCCCTTCGACCCAACTGGTCCATGCTGACCAAGATGCCCATCCAAGCTAGTTCCATTTGCCAGCTTTTGGCCCATAACTTTCCAAACCTTTCCTATCCATGTACCTGTCCAACAGCCTTTTAAAAGATGTCATTGTACCTGCTTCAACCACTTCCTCTGGCACCTCATTCCACATACACACCACCCTCCCTCTGTGTAAAAAAATGTTGCCTATCAATTTCCTATTAAATCTTTCCCCTCTCACCTTAAACATACTATATGCTAATATACTGTATGTACTGTATGTAATCTAGTTCTTGATTCCCCAACTCTGAGGAAAATGACTGAGTGTATTCCCCCTATCTATGCCCTGCATGATTCTATACACCTCTATAAGATTGCCTCTTAGTCTCCCAAGCTCCAAGGAAAAGAGTCCTAGCCTGTCCAACCTCTCCCTTTAACTCAGTCCCTCAAGTCCTGGCAATATCCCTGTAAATCTTTTCTGCACTCTTTCCAGTTTAATAACATCGTTTGGGTGGCCAAAACTGAACACAATACTCCAAGTGCAGCCTTACCATCATCCTGTACAACTGCACCATGACCTCCCAACTTTTATGCTCAGTGCCCTGACTGATGAAGGCCAGCGTGCCAAAAGCCTTCTTCGCCACCCTGTCTACATGTGACTCCATTCTCAGAGAGCCATGTACTTGAACTCCAAGTCTACAGAACTGTGTACTGAACATACCAGAACTCTGTTCTACGACATTCCCCAGGGCCCTGCCGTTCACTGTCTTGGCCTAAACTCTGGAATTTCTTTTGCCCCAAACGTCTCCACTTCATTTTCCCCTTTCAGATGCTTGCTAAAAACCTTCTGGTCATTTGTCCTCATGTAACTTTGTTGAGCTTGATGTCAAAAATTATTCTTTTGCTGCTATTGATACTGCTCATTTTTTAAGAGTAATAGTGTTACAGGAATTGAGGGACAGTGATGTAATCAGAGTGCAATAATGCCACTGAAGCAATTATTGCTTGTAGTTACTATCAAAAGTCCACACTCAGTTTGCAAAGTTGTTCAGCACTGTAGTTAACAGGGAAAAAGGTGGCTTTGCAGTGTTGACAAACCATTCAACGCTTCAGTGGCAATCGTGAATTTAGAACTCAATTTTTGGATCCAAGCCCACACACTCTGTCACTAAAATTACAGTAATATGCCTGTTAAGTAACACTGTAGAAACATTTTCTAAAACAGTACAATAAGGTGTTTACTACCTTGAGTTTTGTACCAAATACAAAGTGAAATATTTCAAACACTGGAAATCTGAAACAGAGATAAAGAAAAAAATGGCTACACAGTAGCTAGGCTGTATCTACAGAGTCAATGGTTTAGGTTTGGACTCAGAACTGAAAATTAGAAAGCAAAGTATTTAATTTCAATTCTCTCACTCTGATGAAGAGTAATCTCAAATCTTCAACTGTTGGTTCATTCACAGATGTTGACTGGATTTTTCTGTGTTCTTGTGCCTTATAAGATATCTTTATTAGTCACATGTACATCAAAACATACAGTGAAATGCATCTTTTGCGTGGAGTGTTCTGGGGGCAGCCCACAAGTGTCACCATGCTTCTGGTGCCAACGTAGCATGCCCACAACTTCCTAACCCATACATCTTTGGAATGTGGGAGGAAACTGGAGCACCCCGAGGAAACCCACACAGACACGGGGAGAACGTACAAACTCCTTGAAGACAGTGGCCGGAATTGAACCTGGTTCACTGGCGTTGTAATAGTGTTACACTAACCACTACACTACTGTGCCTGCCAGCATAGCTCATTGCTCTGTTGTGTAGATTTGATGAAAAGCCTTACATCATGTAAGGCACAATGTGTTACTCAACCATCAAAGTGGTTCAATGTGTAATACATTCTGTCCCTTTAAGACCACATTACCCATTAGAGAATAATTATTTTCCATAGATTGGTAATTGCCTGTAAGTCTTGAGATCCTCCTGAAAGTCACAAGCCAACACGGGTAGAAGTGATGGGGGCAAAACCAGTCATGGCTCAGCAGTACTTGTATCAGCTTTGGGAGAGAGGTTGTGGGTTCAAAGCACACTTCAGTGACCTAAGTATTTGAGCTGGGCTAAGATTTCACTGCTGCAATGTAGGAATGCTCCATATGAAATGAGACTTTGAACCAAGGTTACATCGCAAATGAATGTCAGTTATTCCCTAGTACTAATGAAAGAAGATCAATGGTGTCCCGACCAAGATTTAATCTCTCAACTAACACCAAAATTAATTATTCAGTCGGTTACCTAGCTGATTATTGAGGATCCTTGATGTATGCAAATTGATTGTCACGCTTCCTACTATAGGACTACTTTAATGCTTAATTAGCCATGGTGCTACTGAACACTATAACATTATGAAAGCAGACAAGTTTGTGCACGCTTTGCCTTCTTATTACTCAGATCTTTATTCTTTTCACATAGCCATAGAAAAATATGTAATGAAGTCTACCATGTATGTATCTCCTCACTTTTCAGTTTTGAATCATTCATTGGCTACATGTTCTCTGTATTCCCTTCTGTTTTCAACTAATGTTCTGCATCTCAACACTTTTCTCATAAACTAATGTGAATATCAATACTAGAAATCAAATACTGACTCTTGGGCTACCCTTCACATGCACTGGGTACCCAATGAGTGGCCTAAATATCAACTAAACAAGTTGGGGAAGGAATCAGTCTTTAGTAGCTGAAAGTAAGCACATGCATGAATATTGGATACCCCAGCTGTACTCACCTCTGTATGTTCAGTGATCAAATGCAAGTAAGTAAGTATAACTGGTGGTCAAAACTGGGTGCACTTCTGGTTGCAACTATCAGAGACAGTTTTTCTCCCTTTGTCACCATACCAGTGGTCCATTTGTACAATGAATCTGATCAGAAGAATGAAAAAAAAAACAGAAAACTTTGGAGCAGTTTCATGAAGGAAACTAGAACAAATACATTATCTCATTGTTGATCACAGTTCTCCTGTGTGTATAGTGGAGGGAAAGATGGAATGAGTAAAGAAAGATTCCTGATTTATCCTGGCTCAGAAACTCACCTTTCTATTCAGTTAAAGAAAAGCATTTTTCTTGTTTTTGTGGATTATTTAAATCTGCTGAAGCTGTTTTGTGATAATTGTACGTCTACGACAAATAAATGATGTGATGAAAATAAATGGTTTACCACTGGTATTTGGTGCACATTTGAAATATGAAGATTGCAAATGCTTGGATAATCAAAAATCCAATTTTCTTGGAAAGCATGATCAGAATAATTCTTGAATTGTCATCACTGATCTATGTATCTCTTTATATGATTTAGCTAAAATAGGACATTGCCATTATTAGAATACTAGTTTTTGTTGAAAAAATACCTGATTTTCACTAGTTATTTGAAGACGTAAAGTGCCTTAACTTGTTTAATAACTTAGGAGAGTAGAGTGATTCATTTACTAATTCTTGTTTTGGGGAAGAAAATAAACTGGAAAAGATTGACACCTTTGCTTATAACTTTCCATTGGTACTGATGCCTCATTAAATCTACTTTGCAAGAGCAATGTTTCAATTAATCCATCACAGCAGGTGGATTTTCAGAGCAGCATGTTCCGAGCTATCACAGGAACTAAGAACAAACCCGCTCTCAAGACACTGATAAACTCTTTTAACAACATTCCTGCAAGTCATAAGATTGCAAACAATAGTTGAAGATTAATCTGCTTCTCCTATGCATCCAATTCCCCTAATTTCCACATTAATCCTATGATCCATTGGTTGTCAGTTAATGCACACTCCAGGTCAGTGTTCACAGTTTAACTGTTTGCTGGTGCCAGAAATAAATTGAACATTTTTTTTAAAAAAGACATGAAATTGAAATGCCACTGCAGACCCAGTAAAGGAGGAGATTAAACAACAAAGTACCAAGGGCACATTCTTTAGAATGTCATTTTCTTCACGGTTGGAGGAGGAGACAGACTGATTGACTAGTTGACTAGCTGGTTGGCAAATGAAGGCAGCTGTGCACTGGGACAGCTACAGTTTGTTTGGTTCTGAAATGTGTTTATTTATATGAGTCCAGCAGTCACAGCTGATTGACATGATGGTTATTTAAATGTACAAGTAGCTTAATTGGTCCTCAAAATTGCAGCAATTCTGAGTATTGCAGTTAGGAGCATGATTCACCTTATGTTCCCTAATCTATCATTTCATAATTTCTTAAGGATAATCCAGAATGTTTTTCTTAATTTCTGCTGTACTTTTTGGATTATTTACTGCAACAGTATTGAATATTACAGCCCTCACAGAGATAGAAATGCCTTACCATATTTTTGGTGTACGCAGTTAAGAATTATGTTTGTCAATCATTCTTACTTGCCTTACTGAGCAGCAACTTGAAGAACCAATGGAATCTACATTGGCAACAAGTTTGGAATATTGCTGCATAGATCATACAACATAGAACAGTACAGCACAGGAAGAGGCCCTTCAGCCCATGATGTTGTGCTGAATTAATTAAGCTAATGATGCCAATTTAAACTAATCCCTTCTGCCTGTACATTGTCCACATCCCTCCATTCTCTGCATATTCATCTACCTATCTAAGAGCCTCTTGAATGCTTCTGTTGTACCTGCCTCCACCACCAGCCCTGGCGGCACATTCTAGGCACCCACCACTCTCTGTGTAAACAAAAAACTTGCCTCGCATATCTCCTTTGTACTTTCCCCCTCTCACTTTAAATGCAGGCCCTCTGGTATTAGACATTTCACACCGGGTAAAAGATACCAACTGCCTATCTATGCCTCTCATAATCTTTTAAACTTGTGACAGGTCTCTCCTCAGCCTCCATCGCTCCAAAAAAAAACTCTGGTTTGTCCAACCTCTTCTTATAGCATATGCCCTCTAATCCAGGCAGCATCCTGGTAAAACTCTTCTGAACCCTCTCCATAGACTCCACATCCCTCCTATAATGGAGTGATTGGAATTGAATGCAATACTCTAGATGTGGCCTAACCAAAGTTTTTTAAAGCTGCAACATAACTTCCCATCTCTTGTACTTACTTCCACGACTAATAAAGGCAAGCATGTCGAGTGCCTTTTTTACGACCCTATCAACATGTAGCCACTTTCAGGGAGCTATTGACTCAGATCCCTAGATCCCTCTGTAAACCAACACTGTTTAGGGTCCTGCCTCAAACTGTGTACTTTTCCTTTACATGTGATCTCCCAAAGCGCAACACCTCACACTTGCCCAGATTAAACTCCATCTGCATTTTCTCCACCCATACCTGCCACTGATCTATATCCCGCTGTATATTTTGACAATCTTCTACACTATCCACAATGCTGCCAATCTTTGTGTCATCTGCAAATTTACTAACCCACCCATCCACGTTTTTATCCGTCATTTATATATATATATATATCACAAACATCAGAGGTCCCAGTATGGATCCCTGTGGAACACCACTAGTCACGGAACTCCAGCCAGAATAAGTCCCATCAACCACTACCCTGCCTTCTATGGGCAAGCCAATTCTGAATCCATTCTTATCCTTATTTCCCTTCTTGAACAAAGGAACAACATTAGCTACTCACCAATCCACTGGGACCTCGCCTGTGGCTAAAGATGACACAAAGATCCTGGTTAAGACCCCATTAATCTCATCTCTTGCCTCTCTCTATTAGCTGGGGTGTATCCCAGCAGCCCAAGGGGATTTATCCACTTTAAGATGCTTCAAGAGACCCAGCACCACCTCTTTCTTTATCTCAAAATGCCCTAGCATATTAGTATACCCCACACTGCTCTCGCTAACCTCCATGTCTTTCTCCTTGATAAATACTGATGCAAAGTACTCATTTAGGACCTTTGCCTCCAAGCACATGTTCCCTTCTTTATCCTACCCTCTCCCTAGTTATCCTCTTGCTATTGAAGTATGTATAGGATGCCTTGGGATTCTCTTTAATCCTACTTGCCAAGGAATTTACATGGCTCGTCCTGGCTCTCCTAATTCCCTTCTTGAATTCTTTTCTTGCTTCTTTATATTCCTCAAGGGCCCTGTTCAATTTTATCTTCCTGAACCTTACACGTGCTTCCTTCTTCTTCTTGACTACATTCACCACCTCTCTCGTTATCCAAGGTTCCCTTACCTTGCCATCCTTGTCCTTCTTTCTAACTGGAACATACCTGTCCTGTACTCTGTGCAGTTGGTCTTTAAACCAACCATATGTCAGATGTGGACTTGCCCAAAAACAGCTGTTCAAAATTAACTCTTCCCAGTTCCTGCCTAATGTTGTCATAATTTGTCCAGTTCCAATTTAACATTTCCCACAAGGTCCATATTTATCCTTATTGGTATTGGTTTATTATTGTCACTTGTATTGAGGTACAAGTGCCTCGCATACCGATTGTACAAGTCAATTCATTACACAGTGCAGTTACATTGAGTTAGTACAGAGTGTATTGATGTAGTACAGGTAAAAACAATAACAGTACAGACTATAGCTATCTTAAAACTTAAGGAGTTATGATCACTGTTTCCTAAATGTTCCCCAACTGAAATGCAAGTCACCTGGACACAATCATTTCCCAATACAAGTCCAGTAGGGCCACTCCTCCTGTTGGACAACCCACATGCTGTTTTAAGAAACTCTCTTGGATGCACCTAACAAATCCTACCCCATCCAACCCTTTTGCACTCAGGAAGTTCCAGTCTATGTTGGGGAAGTTGAAATCACCCACTGCAACAACACTGTTGTTTTTGCACCTTTCCCGAATCTGTCTGCATATCTGTTCCAGATATAGCAGGGAAGGAATTAAGCTTCAGGTAATAGAGAAGCGGGTTCTACGGGCTGTTAATGGTTGGCAGTAGATATTATTACAAATTATAAAAGCATTATGTACAAATATATTAGTGAGCTTGTAAGCTACAGGATATCGCAACCCTTTGTCCTGTGCTGGAACTGAGAGATGATTCTGAGCAAGGATGATGTCAAGGAAGGACAGAGATCAGGATAATGCAGACATCTGTGGAAAGTGAAAGGCAATATTGTTAAAGGCAATAAAACAAATAAGAAATTGGCAGATTTATCAGCGACACAAACAATGAATGAGTTCTCTTACAATAATGTTGTAAAAACTTTGAAGGGGTATTTTAACCCAGCAGCTTCACAGGTTTCATGAGTTACAAGTTTGGTACATATAACCAGAAATAGTTAATGATTACACAGTCAGTGTAATCATGTGTAAACTGACAGTGTAAAGACACTGATGGAGAAGAGTAAATTCAAGAGCCCTTTAGACCAGGCGCTATGGAATCAGTTGGTGTGCAAACTGATTGGGTTGATGAATGAGAGAATTCAGATGGAGCTGCTTGACATGAAGGGCTTAAGGGCTGACAGAGGATGATGTCCACCAGAGAAAAGGTGCGAGTCAGTTTTATGCAAGGCATGACACGGGAGAACGGGTGCCAGCCATGCAAAAGTTGGCAGTGATGACACCATCAGCTTTGTCCACAGTGTCGTGTCAGGTGATCACAGAAAGGTTCTTCAGTTGGAAATCCATGAGGCTCAAAAGGCAAGAAAGACCAGGATAACGAAAATGCAGCACTGCTCACCCAGTGGAGATCCTGCATAATTGTGGTCAATCACACAACACAGCTGATATTTATGGACAAGGATTGACTTGACTCACTGTGTATTGTCTGGGCAGAGATCCACAATATTGTCATGGTACCAGTACCTGTGCACAAGCTATTGCGGCAGTATGAACACCATTGCGCAGGCTCATACAGTGCCGTTGTTGGGTTCAAGACCCACATTCATATTGATCCAGAGGTTAAGTCCATTCATTATTGCTCAAAACACATTCCTTATGCCCTTAAGCAATAGGTGAGGGAGGAGCTACACAAGTTAGAAAAGAAAAGGCTGTTGGTAAAGGTTCAACGTAATGACTGGGCAACTCCATCATTGCTGACACCCAAGAGTGTACAAGGCAGTACAGTTATCTGGCAACAAAAAGGTCACTCTGAACAGTTCTGTTATCATATTAACAAAGCACATAAGTCAAGCATAGGTGTACCTTAGTGCGCATGTCTGTATTTCCTTCAGAACCACTACTGTATCTGCATTCACCTCATCAAGATTTGTTCATGGGTCCAGCATGTTCTTGATATTTTGATGAGTTGGGCCTGTCTCTTGCTGAATGTGGATCCAGGGAGTCAGAGCTACCCCACCATTAATGCTCATAAAGAATATAAAAACCAAGAAGGCTGGAAATACTCAGCAGGTCAGGCAGCACAGAGAAACATTAAAGTTTCAGATTGATGCCCTGCTGAGAATATTAGAACAGTATCAGTATTCCCTGTTTTCATTTCAGATTAATGAAATTTATTTGGTTTTTGAATTATATTTAAGAGGTTATATGTTTACATCAAATTGTCACACAGGGTTAAGTCAGCCGAGGAGAAAACAGATAAAATACTGGAGGGGACTACAAGTTGTCTATGCATCCAAGATGATATGCTCATTACCACAGAGTCCAAATACAAAAGATTGTGGTACCATAACGTGTGGTTGAAATGAAACAGATATGCATTTATGCAGCCTGAGGAGAAACTAGCATGAATTGTCGGTGGGTCAGAGCTGCCTGAAGTGGGCCCATAAAGTAGTGGTTCTGAAGGCAACACACGTGTGGACACTAAAGGACATCCATAGTTGGTCTATGCATATTGCTTATATGAAGGCTGTCGACAAAGGATATAGGTATTAGCCATTGATTGGAGAGCCATGCTGTTAACTGCTCCAATCCAAGCATGGAATGAGCAAGCTTCTCCCTTCCAAAGGGTACATTAAGTCATAGAGTCATAAAGTCATAGTCATACAGCACGGAAACAGGCCCTTTGGCCTACTGAGACTTTGGTGACCGTTAACCACCCATTTACTCTAATCATACACTAATCCCATTTTATTCTGTGCACATTCCCATCAACTTCTTACCCCTCCTCCCCCTCCAACCCAGCAAGATTCTACCACTCACCAACACACTCGAGGCGATTGACAGTGGCCAATTAACCTACCAACCTGCACACTTTTGGGATGTGAGAGGAAACCGGAGCATCTAGAAGAAACCCAAGCAGTCACAGAGAGAATGTGCAAATTCCACACAGTCAGTACTAGAGGTTAGGATCAAACCCAGTTGCATAATGTATTAAAAGTCTTACCACACCATGTACATGGTTCTTAAAGGTATATACACAGTTAATGAGCCAGTGGCAGTGCATGTTTACTTCATGCAGCTGAAAACAGACTATTTTCCTTTCTTGGTTCAGAGTCACTCAAAGTAGTTCGAAGTGTTGCCATTTGGTTTATGCCTCTAAAGAATGGACCGCTGAATCCCTGAAGTCCGTTTTTGCAACACATAGCCCCCAAGGCCATTGGTTTCTGATAATGGTTCACGGTTAATGTCAGTGCAGTTTGTTACATTGCCCCACTTTAAAGGAAGGACACCTACCTTAATGTTGCTCCAACATCCAGCATTGAATCCAGAGTAAGCAATTATTGACAAAGGGTCCAAGCAGTCTACTCGTGAATGGCTGGACTTTTTTCTGATTATGTATTGGACCATCACAGACATCACCACAGAATATTCCACAGGGATGATGCAGACACAACTGTTTTTGATACAGCCTAACCTGGAAAGACAGGTGGAGAAAAGTAAGAGAAGACAGAAAGGGTGGTACAAGTCTCAAGGCTGGTTTCATGTGAGGAAAACTGAAAATATTTTGACCATCAGGGTGTGGAGGATTGTTAAGTTGGAGCTGTGAAGAGCTTGTAGAAGCACCAGGAGTCAGGAACTATCTGGTAAAGTTGGGTGATAGATGCCATAAGATGAAGGTTGATCAGATGGTGCAGCGTATGATGTTCAGGAGGAAAGTGACTGAGCACATGATGGCCAGGATGGGCCTGGGATCGAGTCAGGATTGGTTCAGTGATTCAGTTATTGCTGGACCGTAATGGAAGTACCAGAAAAACAAAACTGAGAAGATGGCATGCAGCCAATAAGAATAATAATTCATGGGAATCAGGGATTTCTTTAATGGGCACTTTCGGACTGCCTAAAGCCCCTTTGCTATTGATTGCAGAGGCTAAGGAAACTTGCAGATTAATTAAATTTATAGTTGTTGATTGAGTATTTATATGTAAATACCTAACTGATTTATAATTATGTGCATTTGAATAGCTAATGGCTGATATGATATAATGAATCTTGATAATAATGACAAACATAGATTTGATATGTTTTATGGGAAAGCAGTGTAGTTTATATTGAGTGTGAATGTACCTTTAAGAACTATGTGTATGGTGTGGTATGACTTTTGATACATAGCTGAATAAGCCACTGTTATTCATCTTCGATATAGGATGTTTGATTAGAACGTCAGCTTTTTTTAACTTGCCTTACTGAACAGCAAGACAGAAGAGTCGATGGACACCACAATATTCTGTGTTACTTCAGTGCTTGCTTTCAAGGTTGCTTTAGAACCTTGCTACGTAGGCCAAATTTAAATAAAACAGTATTGAAGAAGCATTGAAAAATATATAGAATTTAAATAAATAGGTAAGATAGATTCCCTTTATTTACTCCACTGCCTTTTGAAGTCAAAGGAACAAAATGAGTTCTTTTAATGAGGGCGTTATAAGTTTCACTGTGGGAGACTATTATTGGTGTTATTTCCTTCTCTCGCAGTGGGGAGTTTGTATGCTTTTCTCTCAGTGGGAGTGTTATATGCCACTCTCTCAGTCAGTGTTATGGTGCTGCTTTTCTCTTGCTCAAAGAGTGTTCAGGGTGTTACATATCCATCCCTCGCAGTGGGTTGTTTTTGTGTCTCTCTCAGTGGGAAATATAGGGTGTTATACACTTCTTTCTTGGTCATGGAGTGTTACAGCTGTTTACTGCTTTGCTCTCAAGGATGAGAGAATCACTATTGTTTTTCCAGGTTGAGGAAATATATGGGGCTCGGTTCCAATGTGTCAGACATTGAACATGTGGGTACTGCCTGATCCTCTATCACACAGGTGCCATTTACTGCCCTGATGACTGCCAAATGTAAAAGTGTTGTGTGGTTCACTCGGTTACTGAATGTGTGCTTGCTGTCTACTCAGTCATTCGCTGTGTGTGATATCCTTCTCTTGCTTGTGAAGCATATGGTCCCAAAGACTTCCAAAAGACTCATGACTGTCTCAGAAAAATAAAAGCACCCCATCTGTGTTTTAAGTGGGCAGCTCTTTATTTTTAAGCAGTAACACCTCATTCTAGATTCTCCCACAAGAGTAAACATCATCTTTATGTCTGCCCGTTGAAGACCGATCAGGATTTTGTGTTTTAATCAAGTCTCCTATCGCAAATCACAAAAGATTAGCAGGCAGCTGCAGCAAGTGATTAAGAAGGCAAGTGGTATGCTGGCCTTCATTGCAAGAAGATGAGAGTTTAGAAATAGGGAATGTTATCATTGCATAGGGTACAGTGCACATTGTTGGACCCCTTACTTCAGACTTTTTTATTTAAAACGTTATTTAATACTGGTAATTAATTAATTAAGTAATGATAATTTAATACTGGCTTTGGGGCAATCCAAGAGAGGTTTAAGAGGCTAATTCCTGGGATGTGAGGGTTGTCCGAGCGCAAGTGGCTAAAGAAATTAGATTTCTACTTTTCAGAGTTTAGAACAATGAGGGGTGATGTCGAGATATTTCCACTCATGGCGACATAGTTACAAGATTAGGAGTCTGTAGGAATTTCTTCTCTCAGAGGGTAGAGAATCTCTGCAGTTCTCTACTACGGATGGTTGTGTAGGCCAGATTATTTGAGTATTTAAAGAGGAAATAATTAATACATTTTTGGAAGACCAGTGAATTGAGGGCAGAGAAGAGGTGGTGAGGCCCATGACAGATCAGTCATGTTCATATTGAATTGTGGGGTAGGCTTGAGGGGCTGAGTGGCTGACTCCTGCCCCTTTTTTTTACATATTTTTGTATTCTTATGTTCTCACTCTTCTAAAAAATCCATCTTCTCTGAACTGTTTCTAATGAATTTACATCCTTCCTTAACTTAGGAGACCAATACTGTTCATTGTCCTCCAGATGTGCTCTGATTAATGTCCTTTATAACTGATGCAAAAAAATGTCAAACATCTGTCTTTAATTTCCCTAGCAATGAATAATAACAATCTGTCAGCTTTCCTATTTACTTGCTGTACCTCCATACTAGCCCTTTGCAAGGCATGCACCCAGATACACAGATCCTTCTGCAACCACAGGTAAAATCATGTTTGAGGCTTGGGAACACATTGTTTACGTGGACTGAGAAAGACTGCACAAGGTTAAAATGTGCTATATAGTGGATTGGAGACTGGCTTTTCACTTCTGAGATGCTTTCATCCTTTCAGGATCAACTGTTCCTTCCAGTATTATGTAAGTGTAATAAATCCAGCTTTCAAGACACAGTTTGCACAAAATTCCCTACAACATTAATTGTAACATAAGTGAAACTTTGCAAAATATCAGTTGCAGACTGTAACTGTTAACAATTAGACCTTTAAATACATTGTGAAAGATTTTGTTTAATGCCACATAGTAGGGAATTTGTTTTGGTGAACTCTGAAGACGCCTCTGATAGTTTAGGTGAGTGTTATTGGTTTAAATGAAACAATGGATGAAAAAGAGTCAAGACTGAATGATCACAGTAAAGTCTCCACCCCACATTGGAACACTGTTGTTAGCAATTTAAGTGCTACTGGTGTAATTCTGTCCACTTTGATTCAAACAGAGCCTGACATTTCTTTTCAACTGTATGAATTACAAACATTTCTAATTCCACCTGCTAAGTCTTATACATACTTATCAGTTTGTCTCTGTAACAAGTTGTGCTTTTTCCACAACAATTATCTGCACTATGCTGATATTTCATTCACTATTTTAAGAAAACAGCATGTCAACCCATAATGTTTCAGTAGTACCTGGGTCAATTGATTTTTAAGGCTCTGCACATAAAAATATGGCCTAATGTTTGAACTATTCTCAGCCTTGACCAGTATCAGCAGGTGGTCTAGTTAAGGAGAAGCCCAGCCTGTAAGTTTTATATAAAGGGCCAAGAGGAGCAGGAGTTCTTTTCCATACTCCCCAAAACTTCCTTGGACTGTTGCTTTGGGTCCCCTTGGCGGGAAAGAAACACTTCGTCCCAGACCCCTCCCTCTGCACCAAAAGATGAAGCTTCCTCAGATCCAAACCATCCAGCAGCACCCCCCTTCCTCATCCCCTCCATGTAGCTTGCCTGCCAAAGACAAATGTGGTCATGCCCTGCAAAATAACCTGGACTCCCTGTTGGGACAAAGGCCACTCAAAGTCCACACTGGATCAAAACCTTTCCAAACACTGTTAGCATCTCTCCTGGCCTGTATGACTTGGACTATCCATGTTTCTGGCTTCTATTGCCATGGGAATCAGTTTGTCAATACCTTTTTTTAATTGTATCCAGGAATTAAAATAAAATCCAAAAACCATTTTTATTTAAACTTCTGTTGATTTTGCTCAATGCAGGAAAATAGCATAGCAGGTCATAAACCTACCCTGACTGCAAGCAGCATGCCTCATTAAAGCCAGAATGGTGGATCTCCTGTGGTGTCTCTTTTGAGGCTATGTTGTTGTTAAAGTGCCTGGACTGCTCCACTATTAAAGATACATTACAATATATAATATTGGATTTCTGTCTGTTCATGAGCAATAGCAGAAAAATCTGTCATTTTCCCCAAAGAATTGCTCAAGGACAAAACTGGGGAAAAAACATCGATTTTTTTTCTATGTCTGATTCTAACAAAATTGTTTATTTCTATTACATCTCCCAGTTTTTCTCTTCATTTTCCAGAAATGTGTGGGTGGGAGAGAAAATGAGGAGCTAGATTCAAAATTAGGGAACCTCTTGGGGTGGATACACTCAGTGAGCTGACAGGTTCTGGTTTCCAAGCGTGTGTAAATCAGGTCAACCTGAAGGGGATTCAGGTATCAGCCTCATGCAGCAATTTAACACAAATCTTGATGGACAGGAGCCGTAAAGGGACAAGGATCTAATCAAGTTGTTCAAGGATGTTGAACAACTTTTCTCTGTTCTCTTTCCACCCTGCATCTCCTCATTGACAGGCAGAAACAGAACTTTCTGTCTCCCTGAGGCTTGTACACTCTGGCCAAATGTGGAACACACTGGTGGGCTCTGGCAGTAGACCTCTGCTGTGAGTACTACGATCACTTTCCCTTATCTCTGGGGACTATGACTTCTAGTTAACGAAATGAACATCTTTGTCACTAAAGTACAAAAATGTAGGCAAGTTTATTTGTTTTCACTTCCAGATACATTTGGAATATATCTCAGTGATATCAGGGAAAACCCAAAGGCTGGAAATTTTGCATTTAAAATGTCCCATGTTCCATCATAATATACTTGCAGATGTTCTTAGCTATATTGCATACACGTCAAGGACTTCAAATTCCAAATATTGTTTTCATACTCTGTAATTCCAGTACTTATGTGCATCATTCCCATTCTTTGATCTGCAAAAAGGTTAAAATGCTGGGAAAGTTTAAGTTTTTAACTGAAAGTCATGACCCCAGTACATCTAGGGAAGTGATTGGTGACACTTACTAAGTATCAGACCTCAAAGCTCTCTGGTCTGTTGGCTGAACAACACACCACACAATGTATTTGATCTCCAAATCATTAAGGAAGCAGTTTTATGCATTTTTAATCCATTAAATCTCTTTCAACCAGGTTACCTGGATAGGTTGTTGCCGTTGCTAGTTAATGCCTGTTAATTCTCCAACACTAATTCACTATTTTGAATTTTGTGTCCACCCCAGAACATAATAAATCCTACATGTTAACGTGTTGGCTGACCATTGATGGAATTTGGCTTCAAACCTATATGCCTGTCTGAAGCTGCCATAACGTCAAATTCCTAGCAGTAAAAAATACTTTAGAGAGCTGCCCAATCATTTCCTCTGTTATCACCCCTTTGCCAAGGGTGCTTCAGTGTTCATCCTGCTTGGTTCTGCTGCATGGACAGGAGCTGTAATTGAGGGACCAGAAGACTGAAGAGCACATGCATTCAGAAACTGTTCACCAGGACTGATGTAAAAAGAGAGACTGGCTCAATTTTTATTCACTGGAGTTTAGAAGAATGAGAGGGGAACCTCACAGAAACCTACAAAATTATAAAAGGCAGGACAAATTAGATGCTGGAAGGATGTTCCCGATGGCTGGGGAGTTCAGGACCAGGGGTTACAATCCAGGAATACAGGGTGAGATTGAGATAAATAAAAATTTCTTCTGCCACAGAGTGGTGAACCTGCGGCATTCTCTACCACAGCAAGCAATTGAAGACACATCCCTAAATATATTCAAGGAGTTATTAAAATATTATATTATACTTTTAGTATAATATAATATTTTACTTTTATTATAATATAATAATTTTATTATAACATTATTATAATATAAGATATTGTTCTTAGGGTTAAAAGAAAGAGTGCAAAAAAGATTCACAAAGATGTTGCTGGAACTGGAGGGCTTGAGTTATAAGCAGAGACCGAATAGGTTGAGACTTTTCCCTGAAGGAGGCTGAGGGGTGACCTGAAAGAGATATGTGAAGTACTCCAAGGTGGAGTACAAGGTTAATGGCAGGATCCTGGGGAGCGTGGAGGAGCAGAGGGATCTGGGGGTTCATATACACAGATCACTGAAAGTTGCCTCACAGGTGGATAGGGTAGTTAAGAAAGCTTATGGGGTGTTAGCTTTCATAAGTTGTGGGATCGAGTTTAAGAGCCACGAAGTAATGATGCAGCTCTACAAAACCCTGGTTAGACCACACTTGGAGTACTGTGTCCAATTCTGGTCGCCTCATTATAGGAAGGATGTGGAAGCGTTGGAAAGGGTGCAGAGGAGATTTACTAGGATGCTGCCTGGTTTAGAGAGTATGCATTATGAGGAGAGACTAAAGGAGCTAGGACTTTATTCTTTGGAGAGAAGGAGGATGAGAGGAGACATGATAGAGGCATACAAAATATTAAGAGGAATAGACAGAGTGGACAGCCAGCGCCTCTTTGCCAGGGCACCAATGCTCAATACAAGAGGGCATGGCTTTAAGGCAATGGGTGGGAAGTTCAAGGGAGACGTCAGAGGGAGGTTTTTCACCCAGAGAGTGGTTGGTGCATGGAATGCGCTGCCTGGGGTGGTGGTGGAGGCTGACACATTGGTCAAGTTCAAGAGATTGTTAGATAAGCATATGGAGGAATTTAAAACAGAGGGATATGTGGGAGGAAGGGGTTAGATAGTCTTAGGTGTGGTTTGAAGGTTGGCACAACATGGTGGGCCGAAGGGCCTGTACTGTGCTTTATTGTTCTTTAGTTCTATGGTTCTAAGCCATGAGGGTCAGAGAAGAGGTGAATGGTTAGAGTCTTTTTCCCAGGGTAGGGGAATCAAAAACTAGAGGGCACAGGTTTAAGGTGAGAGGGGAACAATTTAAAGGGGACCTGCGGGGCAACTTTTTCACACAGAGGGTAGTGGGTATGTGGAATGAGCTTCCATTGGAAGTGGTAGAAGCAGATACAATTACAACATTCAAAAGACATTTGGACACATAAATGGATAGAGGGATAAGGGCCAAATACTGGCAAATGGCATTACCTCAGGTAGGCAACTCAATTTGCATGGATGGCTTGGGCTGAAGGGCCTGTTTCCATGCTGTATGACTCTACGAATCTCTGACTCTAAGAATCGAGGGATGTGGGCAAAAAGCTGGAAAGGGGGTACTGGATTCAGATGATCAGCTATGATCATATTGAATGTCAGGGCAGGCTCGAAGGGTCAAATGGCCTACTCCTGTTCTCATTTTCTGTGGTTTCTATGTGTATGTCTGGGTTATCTCCCAGAATGCCTACCTCTCAAGAAGGAATGCATCCAGAAGCTAAGATTTTCCAAGCCAGTAGTGGCCTACCTCGAAATTACTACACCTTTGGAGCATCACTTCCTACTGACATAAAGGTGCCCAAGCCTTTTTGGTGGTGGCCACCTTGGTCTGCCAGAAGTCCTGCATGGGGTTGAATGATCTTTGGCATCTCCTGCAGGCTCTATGGTAGACTAGACAAATTGCGGAGAAGATCCATTTTCGTTCATGTCAGCCTTGTCAGGTAGGCTGAACTTTCATGGTGTTCATCTGAGTCCGAGGAGCTAGCACACTAGCTTCTTTAGCTCACTGTCATACCTGAAGTCTACTGGTCTCAGGTATCTCATTACGTGCAGTACATGCCTCTATGATTATTGTGGCTCAGAGGCATCAAGCCCAGTGACACAATGCCCTGCTCCACTTTCTTACTGGGGGCTTCCACCTTGGGGTGTGTTTGTGTTATGAACAGCAGTGAATTTTAGAGTGCTGGATTCTTACTGATAGTTATTGCGAGTCACAACACAAACTGTGACCCTCTGAGTGAGGTTATCAGATCTCTTTCTACTTTGCTCCCACATCCTTGGTGACTCACTTCTGACACTTGTTTCCCTGGCAACCTTGTCCAAGCGCTGTGTCATTTCAGCACATGGTGGCCTCCACACATCCTTGATGTGCTGCACATCCCTGCACCTTTCTACACACTGCAGAGATTGAACTCAGTGACCTGGAGCTTATTTCCTTCCCCATCAGGGCCATTCCTACCAACTCATTTGAAAAACTCAGCATGACTTCTTGCAGTGGTGTGAATTAGTGGTCAGGTGTCCTTGAAGCATTGGAGCTCTCCAATCAATTAGTGCAAGATAATTGCACAGGATTGCCTAACTGGTTAGCAACAAGTTATTAAGAAAAAAATCCACAACTCATTCAAAACAAAAAATTGTCTCCTTGATACACAGAAATAAATAGGTGTAGATTACCCACACAGAATCAATTGAACAAATCTATTTAAAGGCTGAGGAAATTCTAAGTAAATCTGTTGTCCCTTTTCTCATTGATACAGAAAGATATCGTGAGCTCTGAAGGCCTGGATGTGGTTTGGAGCATTATGTGCTTTATTGCATTAAAACAAAACAGCAAAGTATTATACCAAGTTCTGGTTGTTACATTTAATATATGCATCATAAGGAAGGGAAGCTGTATTTTTTTTATCTGGTTCATGGATCATTCAACAGTTGGAATATCTTTGCTGCAAGGTTAGAAATTGTAAAATATTGAACTGGATACTTCATGGAATACCTGAAACCAGTAAGTAAATTATGACTTTTAATGAACAGTTCTCTCTGCTTTATGGAAAGAATTTCAATTTTCTGGTCCTGAATATTGCCCTTCATTTTAATTTAGTTGTATCATTCAGTACCACACACAAGTGAGAGGTGGAATGCCAGATTCACAGATGCATGACATCAGTTGAGATTTAAATCATGTTTGGAATATATTGTGTTTTGAAAATGAACTCATTACAAGAAATAGTTATCAATAAATAATGCTGTGCCAATAATTTTACTTAACTTTAAAATGCAAAACATGTAAGTGAATATTTCCAAAACTCAAAAATACAATTTCAACATCTCTCAATGAACAGCTAAGACAAAATGTTACAAGAATGGAGTGTACAGCTAAATTTAATTTCAGTACAGTGCTCAGAAATATTGAACATCATAATCAGTCATTAATGAAGGTTCTGCAGCATGAATGTGTGCTCATGTCCAGCATTTCAGTATCCTCCTCATGTACTCACCAAGATACTGGTGGATAGCTGGTAATGTAAACTGACAAACAAAGTAACCTAATTCGTGAAAGAACTTACATTGATTGAACTTACAATGCTTTTTTTCTGCAGAGAAGACAGCTTCTCCAGAGGCATATAGAGCCTCTCTGGAATATTCTATTCTGAACATTATTGTTACATATACACAGAGAGCAATTTGTCACAAGGTAGAATTCTTAAAGTGGTGTGGATCAATATTACATATATTTTATATGTTATGGTATGTATTGCAGATCTATCGAATCAACGTTAATTTTCTCACATAAATTATTGGCCTTTCTTCAAGGTTCTCATAAATAATTTCCACCTTTCGATTTCATGTTGAATAAACCTGGCCACTAAACATTTGAGTGGCTTTGACCAAACCATAATCTCTTTCTTTCTTTTATTTTGCTGGGATGTCATGTTGCAGTTGTTGAGCAAAATGGAAATGGCTCAAAAATGTGTGAACACCATTAGCCTGCTTAAAAAAATGTAGTAGGTTGAAAAGAGATGGAATCAGCAAAAAATAAATCAAAGATATTTTATTAGATTTGTTACCTCATACAAATATCTACTAAAATCTGATGTACAAATATATTTTCAGTAGGTCACAAGCAAATTAAAATAATATGTTTAAGATCATGCTCTCAGGTTCTGCAAAACAGTTATGTTTGTAATTTTTCCCAGTGGCAAAAAAATTGCAACTTCAAATGAGTTGGTATAAACAGTTATATTTTACATCAACCGATATAGTTTGAACATAATTTGAAGATAAATTTAACCATAAAAAAATACCCTCCCCTTCCCAAATATCTGACTAGCTGGAAGAAGATTTTTATGGAGACATCTATTTATATGTCGACCAATATATTCACCTGAGCAACTGCGAAACTTCATTTGATGGAGCAATACACAAAGGAGCTGGAGGAACTCAGCAGGTCAGCCAGCATCTATGGAGGTAAATGGACAGTTGATGTTGTCTCTATTTATTCCATGGAATTTGAATGATTAAAGTTGGACCTTAAGTGCCAAAAGGTTTCAGGAAAAGAATGAACCACAACTCTACAGTTCTGCTACTGTCTCCCAATGTTATTATAATCACACATTACAAAGTTGCTGACATCACAGCTCTTCATTTATCCACATCACGAGCATCAGTCAACTGAAAATGTTTATCAAATAAAAATCAAAATTGTGCAGATGCTGGAAATCTGAAACAAAACAGAACTTTTGGAAATACTCAACAAGATAGGCAGCATCTTTGAAGAAATGCAAATAAAATTTCAGGTCAATTCATTTCTAATGGAAGATCATCAGCCTGAAACATTAACTTCATTCTTCTCTATATACTATTGCCTGGCTAGCTAACAATTTCTAGGAGTTATCAAAATTTTTTTGGTACTTATCTTATTGCTGTGGCTACAGTTTTCTTAGCTGAATCATGACATGAAAATCCACTTAAGGATTAAAAATTAAAGCTCACAAGTTCTGTCAAATAAAGCTCCAAATAGTGTTAAGTAATTGAAGAGTGTGTATTTAATAATAACTCACACAATGATGCATGCAGCAACGTCACTAACCAAGATCTAATCTGTTAAAATGGCTACGTTTGCCTCTGACTACCAGCACTAGTCCTTCCTCCATGACATATCTCCTTCAGCTTGTCAAATGAATAAACTGATTGAACAGGAAAGTGTTGAAGAAACATACATCGATACAAATATGCGTCACTTTTCAAGATTCCCTATCTGCTGGTGTCCTGTTTACCTGCTCGTAGCACAGTTTAATATCAGGAAACAATGCAGCTAACAAGAGTGTCAGTGAATCAAAAGTATTTGTAATACCCTGCTATTCTGTTTCTGCCAACTGGATCAGCTGCGGCATAGAATATAAGAGCAAAGACGTCATGTTGCAACTTTATAAGACACTTGGGTTAGGACACACATGGAGTATTGTGTGCAGTTCAGAGGACTGTCATTATGCCAGAGAGCGTGCAGAGGAGATTCACCAGGACATTGCTTGGATTGGAGCATTTCAATTATATGTAGAGACTGGACAGGCGCAGTTTGTTTTCTCTGGAACAGAAGAGGCTGAGAGGTGACCTGACAGAGGTGTGCAACTTATGAGGGAATAGACAGTAAGAAGCTTTTCCCTATGATGAAGGTGTCAGATACAAGAGGGCAAAGATACAAAGTGAGGATCAGAGGTTCAGAGGAAATTTGAGGAGGAATTTTTTCACACAAGAGTGATTGGAATCTGGAACACGTTGACTGAGGAGGTGGTAGAGGCAGGTACTTTCACAACATTTAAGAAGTAACCAGGCAACCACTTGAAAGATTTTGTCGTAGAAGGCTATGAACCAGATATGGGTAAATGGGATCAGTATGGATAAATACAGTGGTTGGCAGGGATATTGTGGACCCAAGGGCTGGTTTCTGTGCTATATGACTTTATGTCTCTATGACTCTAGTGTAAATTAAAGCCATTAAAACAAACTTTGAATGAGGAAGTTTCTTGAGAGCAATAGTTGTTTTTTTGTTAGAGAAAATATCCTTGCTAAGGTTAAAAGGTTACAAATGCTATTTTAATCAAGTAGGATCAACCAGCAAAACATACTAGAACCGATGTGTTTTTTATCCAGGACTGAACTTATGGGGATCCAGATGTGGGAAAAATATTTTCTCTGAAACATATTTGAAATTATGTATTCTAATAAACTAGTTCTATATGGTTCTTACGTGTCAATTAATTACATTTATCTTAATTAATCTTAATTTTCTGGTTCTTGGCAGCAGAGCATTCACTTTTAAAGCATTAATTAACACAAACACTAAAGTGCATAATCATATGATATGACTGTTACGTTTTCAAGTATATTTAATAATTATGAGTTTTTCAGTTGGTTACTTTTAGCTATTAATGGAATTTATAATTGTGGCATAGATAGGATATTTGTAGGTCCAATACTTATTTTAAATCTATGCTTTAAGTAGGGACTAAAGAGCAGAGAGGTTCCTGCCTTAACCTTTGGGAATTACATTGAATTCCAACCCAGAATCCCAAATCTGGAGGAAGTTCAACTTAAAAGGAAGAACAATGTTTGAGAGCTTTTGTGGTGTGAATGCTCACCTTTTTAGAGAAGAAAATAATCACCTTACCAGCGTTCGAATGAAAGGTCTGTTGATCTGAAATGTTAACACCATGTCAAGTGCTGTTAACGTTTTCTGCTTTATTTTAGATTTATGACTTGTGCTTAGTTTTACTTGTTTATTCAGAAATTCTTTTGTAATTGTCTTATAAATGTCAGTTTTACAGCTATAGACTTCAGGCAGCAAAATTTTGCTTGATTAATCTCCTTCACATTATGACATCTCAAACTAATGTTGGAAGTTCAATAATATAAGCTGCAACCCATGAGTCACCTGCATCCATTAACCACAATCAGGTCATTGAAAGTAGACTCTCTTATACTTTCACTAACTTGTTATTTTATTTGCTGATTTGTTCTGCTTATGGGTTTGAAGATGTAGAAAGTGATGTATTTGGCCCTCTTGCCTTGTTAATTGATAAATCATAAATTATAACACATCCTACAAAATACCAAGAGATGTTAACAGTGATATATAAATGCATGTGGTACTGATAAAACTGAGCTGTAGAATGCATCTGTTTCAAATAACTCTTAATGTTTAAGCTTTGGTTCCAGTATCCAAACTTTGGTTGATCCCAAGTTAAGCTGTCAGGGTAATTCAGATGAATATTTATTTATAATTAAATCTTGATAAACATATTGTGGCTGTACTAATACCTAAATGTTTTATAATTTGTCTTTTCCTGACTGATTTAATTTTTCTTCTTTATTTCTGGTACACTTCCATTTGAAGCCAGAAGTTGCAAGTTTTTTGACAGTGGAATACCTCTTGTCCCCATATTACTATACCGAGTATACCTCGTTCATTTTGTTGCAGTCTGCTTCGCATCATAAGATCTGCTCCATGGAGCAGTAAAAACTCTTAAAATTTCACATGTTGTTCTTTGCAATCTGATTTGTTGACCCTAACTTGAATAAAGGACTGCAGTGATCCTCAAAGGCAACATGGCTCCTTCTCAGGGGCAATTAGGGTTGGGCAATTAAATGCTGGCTCAGCTTGTGAAGCCTACATCCCTTGAATGAAGGCAAAACATATTAGCAGTAAAGACCTACAATGTAGGCATTCTGGGTTTCTGGGGGAAGGATGGGAGTGTAGGGTAGGGGATGAAGGGGTGGTGTCTTATCACCATTAAAATCATGCCAAGCAAATAAGGTAAATGTTCAGTGCTTTGCACATGGTAACAAAATGACTGATGTAAATCCATTTTATTGAGATGTTTATTAGTGCTCTGAAAGACAGTACCTGTGGTGGTTACCCTGAACGCAAATTCTATTTCAACATTTAATAATTTGAAATTGAAGCAGTATTACTTCTGCATATATTTCTTGATGATATTTTATAATTGTCCAGAGGAATTTTCAAACACTAAATGAAATAATAGCTGCATTTTTTCAACTCTACAATGAAATAACATAATGAACTGAGATTAAAAAAAAATTGGGTCCCTATCCAAAGCATGCAGATTGAATCTTGTCTCAAACAATTACTTTCTTTTAAGCATTTTGTGCATTGTCTCACTGGTTTTGCCATGTGTTTTTTTGGAAGACTGCTTTTGTTTGTCTCATGTGTGCCAAGACGCAGAAAGAGTGGAGACGAGTTGAGCGTAATTCAGAAATTCAAAGAAATTAGCATTAGTGAAAAGCAGGTATTGGAGGAATTAATGGGACTTGAAGCCAAAAAATCCCCAGGACCTACGGTTTTGAAGGAGATGCCTGTGGAGATAATGGATGCGCAGATTGTCATCTTCCAAAATTCCAATGATTCTGGGATGGTTCATACAGATCGAAACATAACAAATGTAACCCCACTATTTAAGAAAGAAGGAGATAGATAAAAGGGAACAGTAGACCAGTTAGCCTGACATAGATAAAAAGGAAAAAGTTGGAATCTATTATTAAGGGACTAGTAGCTGCAAAGTTCAAAAATAATAATATGATTGGGCAGGGTCAACACAAATATTTGAATGGGAAATCATGTTTGACAAATTTCTTATAGTTTTCTGAGGTCAGAATAGATAAGTAAGAAACAGCAAATGTGGTATATTTCAACTTTCAGAAGAGATAATTAAAGTTAGAGCACATAGTATTGGGGAGCAATATTTGGGCATGGATTAAGGATTGAATATTGGACAGAAAACAGGGAGTAGCTGTAAACATGTTGTTTCCTAGTTGAGAGACTGTGACCTGTGGACCACTGCAAGGATTGATGCCGGGGGTTCAGCTATTCACAATTTATATCAAAGATTTGAATGAGGGAAGCAGATGTCTTATGTCCAAGTGTGGCGAAGATACAAAGCTAGGCAGCAGTGTGGGCTGTGAGGAGAATGCAGTGAGGCTTTAGGGGCACAAGCTAAGGGAATGGGCAAGGATCTGGTTAGAAGGTAATGTAGAATGTAAGGTCATCCACTTTGATGGAAATAATAGAAATGCAGCGCTTTTTTTAGATGGTAAGAGACTGAAAGTCTTGCTAGTCAGAGGAATCTGACCTTGTACAAGAATCTGAAAGTTAGTGAGTAGGTATATTAAGCAATTATGAAGACAAATGAAAAACATTATGATGCTGGAGGAACTCAGCAGGCCAGACAGCATCCGTGGAGAAAAGTAGGCGGTCAACGTTTCTGGTCCTGTTTTTCAGCTAGATTCCAGCATCTGCAGTCCTTTGTTTCTCTATGAAGACAAATGATATGTTCACCATTATTGTAAGGAGACCTGAATACACAAGCAGAGACATCTTACTCCAATTATATAGAACCTGGTAAAATTTTACCTGCTAAAATCATATCTGGAATAATGTGTGCAGGTCAGGCCTTCCAAGCTAAGGATGTAGACACAGGTTTGATGTTTCCCCTGGCTGTGGTGTCCAGAACCAGGCGTCACAGTCTCAAGATAAAGGATTGGCCATGCAGGACACAAACAGAAGGAAATTCTTTGACCAGAGGTTGACGAATCTGTGGAACTCATTACCAAAGAGAGCAGTGAAGGCCAGGTTGCTGGATATAATCAAGGCAGAGATTGATAAATGTTTTGATGTTAAGGATGGGGCTAATGCATGAAAAAGTTACACTGAGATCAACCATGATATTGAATCCTGCTGCAGGCAAAGGGGGCTGAATGGCCCACTTTTGCCTCTATCTGTTAAGTCCTGAACAGCAATAAATGAGGCATCTCATTAGATTTAAACATCCTTATCCTTCAAAAATTCAGATGTCAGGGATGCAGAGAGACAAATGGCAAGTACAATTAGCTAATATACCTGCTGTTGTTACTTACTAATGGTGCCATAGTTCATCACTCAACTGACCAATCACAGCATAGAAAATTCACATGTTGCTGCAGAATTCTGTCAGTTCTTACATCAAGTGAAAGAGAAACTGTGACAATATCCAGAGAAAGCAGTAATTTACTTAGATGGGTCATAACATATTAAGTAATCTAGTCCACTTATTTTCTCCAAGCCAGTCATTGATCATGTGAACAATCATTATTTCTTGGCTTTAAACAAATTCTCGTGAGCTGATATACTGCTGTTCAGTGAAGTCCGTTATTGATTGTCATACCTGCTTGAGTTGTCATGATCCAGAGAAGTGCTGATCCCTGTGCGGGAAATGACTACAGCTAAATGATAATGTGACAATCATATCTTCAGGAAAGAACGCACTCTTTCCCTGACATGACTCTGAACAATAACATGTTTTATAATTTTAGATGAAGGCATCTGTGTTTCTAATTGTCACTGTACATAAAAAAATAACGATCTAAACTATGTTTACTATTTTCTTTCTTTCAAACCCAGCAAATGGATTTATTTTGCATATATCCATTATAAATAGCAGTACACTGCTAAAGAGGTAAATGAGGTTAATAATGTTTCTGTAATACTGAAACATTATTAATACTGTAATAATTTTTCAGTATTACAGACACATTTAGCAAAATATTTTAAAGCTTCAGTTTATTAATATTGCATGAATATTTGTGTTGAATATAACAATGCCCTTTAAATTCTTTGACTTAATTTTACTGATCTATATAGAGCATTATAATTTTATAGAAAGTAATTAAAAAGTGGCATAGTCTGTCTCTTAATATCTTGAAGCTGTGAAAGTCATTTTTAACTGGAATAACTGACATTTCTAAGATTGTTTCAGCTGGAATCCAAGTGCTAAGTTCTTGATACCAATTCTATTATGGAGCAGAGACCACGCCTGAAAGATAGCCATTTGGGCAGTCAACACAATGCATTGAGTACATATTTGGTCAGGCAGCACCCTACTTCTACGGTTAAAATGCCCTGACTTGCCTAAAATCACCCAAAAGATGTAAGCTATATCCTTAACAGTCCTTAGCAAATCTTGATTTACATTATTATATTGGTGTATTGCTACTGTTAGACTCTTAAAATCACCAAGTACAAATTAGTGATGTTTCAGAGGAACCTCTTTCATTTTGGTGTGACAACCTGCACAACCACTACAATTCAAATTGGGTCCTATCAGCATCTCCTTGATATTAGAGCCATGAAGTTGAAATGAATAATCTCTTTGTGGCAGGTGTTTGTTCGACTCCTGTGAATTAGTTGATCATCTCATGGTTCACCCCACTTTCTTTGGTAATAGGACTGCCTCTGTGTTATTGAGTGGAAGGGACTGGATGCAATGATCTTTCACCCAATACCATCAGGCAAATTGCTTGTAGGTGAAATATTATGTTATTTCTCTTTGTATTCTTTGTAGGATACAACAAAGAAAGCCTAAGAAATTGAGTCACGTGGTCTTGGTTTTTACCAGGATACGTATCTGAAAAAACTAGCTTAATTCCGGAGTGGAACACAATTGCAACTATTTTTGGTCAGATCACACCACTCTGGAAATCCAACTGGATACTTCGGAAATCACTCGTGCATCATTAATACAATTTCTGTATTGATCACCCACAGAATGACGTCAATCCCCATGCAGCAAGAATTGCCCAGGAAGTAAGGTCACATTTTTGGTCCCTTCCAATAAATCATGGTGCTGCTGTTTCAGATTAGATGGGTCCCTTGTAATTCTTGGAACTTACCTGCTTTCCTTAGCTCCCCTGTCAAACTCCCCACTGTATCTATCCCAATCCATACTCACTGTGTTGATTTGCACCCACTCCAGCAATTTCTCAACACTTAAAACCTTCACTCGTTGGTTCAGTTGCACTTTGGAGTATTGTGTGCAG
The DNA here is from genome assembly GCF_009764475.1 of Pristis pectinata. Classification (NCBI taxonomy): domain Eukaryota; kingdom Metazoa; phylum Chordata; class Chondrichthyes; order Rhinopristiformes; family Pristidae; genus Pristis; species Pristis pectinata. The sequence continues at coordinate 40,841,608 of NC_067415.1, read as the reverse complement.
TTCTGGTCACCGTGCTATTTGAAGCATGCGATTAAGCTAGAGGGAGTGCACAAAGGATTCATAGAAATGTTGTCTGGACTGAAGTGGTTGAGTTATAAGGAGAGATTGGATAGGCTGTGACTGTTTTCCCGGGAGTGAAGGAAGCTGAGGAGTGACCTTATTGATGTTTATAAAATCATGAGGGGCATAGATAAAGTGGATAATCGCAGTCTTTTTTCCAGGTTAGGGGAGTCTAAAATTAAAGGGGTTAGGTTTAAAGTGAGAGGGGAAAGATTTAAAGGAGACCTGAGGTGTGGGTTTTTCATACACAGGGTGGAGGGTATATAAGATATTTATTTAGTCACACGTACATCGAAACACACAGTGAAATGCATTTTACTGCATTACTGAGAATGTTCTGGGGGTAGCCCGCAAGTGTCGCCACTCTTCCAGCGCCAACATAGCATGCCCGCAGCTCCTAACCTGTATGTCTTTGGAATGTGGGAGGAAATCAGAGCACCCGGAGGAAACCCAAGCAGACATGGGGAGAACGTACAAACTCCTTACAGACAGTGTCCGGTATTGAACCCGGGTCGCTGACGCTGTAATAGTGTTATGCTAACCACGACACTACCATGCTGCCCTATATGTATACGGGAACATGCTGGTGGAGGAAGTGGCAGAGGCGGGTACAATTACATTTAAAAGACATCTGGACAGGTGCATGGAAAGGACAGTTTTATGGGCCAAACACAGGCTAAAGGGATTAGCGTAGAAAAGCATCCTGGCCAGCATGGACAAGTTGGGCTGAAGAACCTATTTCTCTATATAACTCAATGAATCTATGAAATACTCCCACTGTCCGCCGTCCCCCCACCATTCTACCTGGCCCACCAATATCCCAATCCATCCCCAATTGTCAATGACTCCTCCCCATCCCCCACCTCATCCTTTGCTCTGCAACCACCATCCACTTCAAGAACCCAACCTTTAATCAATCCCCACACCAATGTCCAGTCAGATCACTGACCACCAATTCTCTCTGCTCCCAGGACCACTTTACTGAACCTGGTCTTGGACTCAGTAATTTCCTTTGCTCACTTTGCAACAGAAAGAGAAAGGTGCCCAATGGGCTGCGATGCAACAACCCCTTGGTGCCTTACTAGCAGCACAAAACTTGCATTAATATATTACAGAGTCATACAGCAAGGAAGCAGGCTGTTTGCCCCATTGAGTCTGCACTGACCACCAAGCACCAATCCTACACTAATCCCATTTTTTATTCTCTCTACATTCCCATCAATTTCCCACAGATTCTACAATTCATCTATACATTAGAAGCAACTTACAGTGGCCAGTTAGCTCACCAACCTGCACATCTTTGGAACGTGGGAGGAAACCAGAGCACCCGGAGGAAACCCATGTGATCACAGGGAGAATGTGCAAACTCTGCACGGCCTCGACCAGAGGTCAGGATTGAACTTGGCTTGCTGGAGCTGTGAGGTAGCTGCTCTCCTAATTACCTTTGATGACTTCAAAGGACTTCCCAGTTTTTGTAGTCACTCTTGTTGGGAACATTGCTACCAATTCACACTCAGCAAGCTCACATATTCAGCAATGATAAAATATATCAGTTTTGCATGTGAGCTGAGGGATAACTGTTGGCCAGGGGTGCAGGAAAACCCTCCTACTGTCCTTTGAGTTCTGTCTCGGGATCTCCTATCCTCTCCTGAGCAGACAGGCTTGGTTTCAGTTTAATTCCTCAGAAGAATAATGCCAAATGCAGTGATCACTCTGCACTGTGATACCAACAAGGTTTGTGAGCTTAGGCTTCTGGAGTGGGAAATAAAATCACGGCTATCTGCTGTAAGTGAGAGTTCAACTCTGGAGCCCAAGGCTAGTATCATATAATTAGTGGCAAAAATCTAATTTTTATTGTCTGGTAACTTCTGCAGAGTTTATATTGTGCTTTTCCTGAGTTCTCTCCACTGTGTTCAAAGGTTTATGTTCTTTCACATTGTCGGTGCAGCGGTTGGAAGCAGATTATGCTTCTTTGTATGTGGTATGTGCTGCTAATAGCATGTCTGTAGTACATCCCCAGAAAAGTGGCCCCCTTTAAGTTTCTAAACTCCACCTACATAGCCTCATTTGAAGAACTTACCGCCTTCCTGCAATAATGGATCAATATTGTAATGCCAACTCCTCTTTTACATGTCCCCTATCATGCCGGAAAGTGCTATATCTTGTAGCATTGCATTGCCAGTCCTGACTATTATTCAACCTTGTCTCTGTCAGAGCAACAATGTCATATCCTTAAGTGTTAATCAACAAACTCAGTGTATCCTTGTGTTAAAATAGATGCAATCCAGCCTTGCAGGTGTCTTGTCTATCTGTGTTCTGCCTGCAAGACCAATTTAGTTTTCCTATATTTGGCTGTTCCGCACTTGTAACTCTAGCCTATATAAAGAAGCAGTACCAAACCAAAATTGTACAAGAAGATTTTTTTTTAGCAAATTTGCTGTTATCAAAGGGAACACAACAGAGACACAAAAAATTCTGCAGATGCTGGAATCTGGAGCAATACGCAAAAAGTACTGGAGGAACTCAGCAGGTCAGGCAGCATCTATGGAGGGAAATAAACAGTTGAAGTTTCAGGCCGAGACCCTTCATCAGGACTGGAAAGGAAGAGGGCAGGAGCCAGAATAAGAAGGTTGGGGGAGGGGGAGGAGTACACACAGGCAGGTGCCAGGTGAGTTCAGGTGATGGGCGAGTCCAGGTGAGGGGGAAAGGTGGGTGGGGGAGGGGGAGAAGATGTAATAAGCTGAGAGGCAATAGGTAGAAGAGGCAAAGGGCTGAAGAAGAAGGAATCAGGTAGGGGGCAGTGGATTGTAAAAAATCTTGCAAATTTCTTTTCTGCTGTTGATTGAAAATATCTTGTCTGTGGCTAAAATGTTTTTACAACATCTTCCCAAATCATCTGAAAACTAATCTTAACTTGATAGACCATTTTAAAGTTTCATATAAATGGAGGGAATGCCTGATTTCAAGACCAGTTTTCTTGTGATTTTTGTGATCAGCTGCATATTACCATGAAAGTTAGATCTCTATGTTTTAAAGTAGCTTCAGCTGAACTTCACCTTCGTACTAAAATGAGAGTGGACCCAGAATTGGCTAATGCCGTAACAATGTTCCAAGAACCTCCCTGGTATTCCCTGTACCAGAGTTCAGAACTCACTCTTCATTTATCTCCACCTTATCTCTGTTGTCTTGAATGTTGTTCTTCTTGTTCACTAACAAACCTTCATTGCCTTCAACCTGCAATTCTTTTCATTAATTTTCATTAATAGACTTCAGAATGAGAGTGAAAGTAATGGAAGAAAGTAATTTGCCTTATTTCCCAAGTTACATCTTCATTTAGCAGAAGAAAATTCCCCCTTGAGCTCCAAATTCTCCAACCACTGAAGCTGGTTGTACTTTCGTAGTAATCAATAAAGATTTTGCTCTTGATCTGCATTTGTACTGTATTACGTGGGAATGCTTTCTACAAACTAGTACATGATTTCTCAATTGAAAGAAATCTTATAGCATATGAATTTGCATTGCAAACCTGTAAAATGAAAGTAAACTGAAGGAGAACACAAGACTATGAGAGCAAGATGAGACTAGCCAACCAAAATAACTTACTACTTTGGAACACGGAACAAGAACATAGAGCTGTACATTACAGAAACAGCCCCTGTGGCCCATGATGCCAACTTAAACTAATTGCATCTGCCTGCACATCTTTGCTTCACAAATGGGCCTGGAAATGTGGTCAAATAGCATGTGTTTCCCACACATTGTGCAAATGAATTGAGGTGTTAAACCCATCACAAATTGTGATCGGCACTCCCTGCAGTGCATGGCATGGGACGTTGAATCATATGCTTCAGCTCAACTGATGCAGGACATGCAGCAATGACATTAGTTAGATTGCAATCATATCTGACTTTGCAACACTGGATCTCAGATACATGAGTAGGAAACAGCATCAGGAACCTGCTCATAACAGACCTGCTTGAACCACCCTTGAAGGAAAGCCCTACCTGCAACATTGTTGAGGAGGTTATTGCAGATGACAAAAATGCATTCAGCTCCAATTCAGCAGTGAACAGTTTTCCAGTATATTACAGGTGAAGCCTGCTACTTTTTTGAGGAGGACGGGGGTGGATGTGGAGGTCCTGCTGTGATCTTCAACCCATTTGTCCATAGCAACAACCACAATGGCTAATTCAGTGCTTTGGAAGGTTGGGGTGAGGTTTGGTGTAGGTTTCCCCCTTCCTATGAATATTCTGGCATTATCCACAGTTGAAGAATTATTTTAAGAGCACCAGGAATGATAGATCACTGTGCAAGTAAGTTTACACTGCAAATTATCCAGAGTTAATGCATGTAACTACACTTGGAAATCACACAGCTTATACACCTGGTGCCTGACTCACAATGCACACATGCAAATCACAGCCACACCCCCTGAAGGGAATTGAGGTGGTTCTTCTGCAAGGGGTCATCTTTGCAAACATTCTTTTTTACATTGTAAAATTTCAAGTCCAAATATATGTTATCATGGGGTAGAATTATCAATTTAGTCCTCCAAAAGAAAGGTTTGACTCTTTCATTATTATCTCAATAATCCCCCTTCTTTTAATTTCCAACCTTATACCCAACCAAATATTGATTCTACTCTTTCCAAAGAAGCCATGTGTCACCGTGTCAATTGCTTTCATTTGAAGTTTTTCTCTACATATCTATTGTTTGCGAGGAAGAATATTCCATCTTAAATCAAGCATCACCCAAAGTCACTTTAATTATATATCCTTACCCTCGGTTGTGCTCTAACCATGACATCATTTGTGCTTCTCTCTTTGCACACACTCATTTTCTTCCCTTCTGGCAAATTAAGTTAAATCCTATCTTTCAACTTGGAGCTCTAAGTTCATGAGATCAAGCACTCTGAACTCTCTTTGAAGCACACTATAACAGGGAAAATTATCATTGACTCTTCATGAGCACTGAACACTCCTGAATGTACAGGCTCTTGGTTTAATCATCTTCAAATCTTCATTTCACAAAGGAACTGCATTTATGGACAGGAGTGCAACTGGGAAGCAATGCTCTTGCATACGTTTCAGGCTTGCAACCAAAGACAGATTTCTCCCCATCTCTTCGCTGTGCTAGGATATTGAAAATTGCACACAATAATCAAGAATGTTGCGCACCATATCAGAGTAACAACTTTTGAATTTGCAGTGAAAGATATTGAAACGTTGGTTAACACTAGATTAGCTTTGATTGTAATTGCTTCGCATTGACTGGAAATTTACAGTAAATAATCAATAATAACACCCAACTTCTTTTTCCTCTTTGCCTCCTCATCATTTTAAAGTGTATATGAAGGATCCAATGTGAATTACCTACCATACATTTACTTTGGAAGTGATGTATCATTCCACTTAACCACTTAACTGTTCAAAATACTTTGAATTTTATTAGTTCCTTAAATTTTGTCAAGTGATCGTTAAGCTAAATATTGTAAACGATTCTCACAATAGTAGAACCCCATTTTGAAAATTATAAATGGAAGATGCAAACAAAAGAGAGATTCAATTACAGTGGTTGCATTCTCACCTTTGCTTCAAAAGGTTCTGGGTTCAAATTCCATCTGATGACCATTTTTGTGTGAAATACCTGTGTCATGATATATGAACTCAAGTGACAATGGTAAATGATAGTGCACAAATCATCTGTGATCAAACTGAATGGAAGAATGAACTCGAGAAACCTACTCTAACTCCTCTGTTCCCATTGCACAAACTGGCACAATGGTATACTGAGTGAATGTCTGTCTATTTCTGAGGATATATTAGTTTAGAGGCTTATGTACCTATCAATAGATCATAACAATCTGAGAGAACTATTCTGGGAAGATATACAGAGTTCTCCTCATATCCTAACTAACATTAATTCTCAACCAATACCACAAAAACAAAATAACATCATCACATATATGTTACTGGGACCGTACATTTGCACATTGGCTGTCCATTTTAGCTATATATCAACATTTTATTTGATTTGCTTTGGGAATGCTGGAGGAACTCAGTGGTTCGGGCAGCAACTATGGAGGGAAATATGGAGGTAAGCATGGTAGTGCAGTGGTTAGTGTAACACTATTACAGTGCCAGCGACCAGGTTCAATTCCAACCACTGCCTGTAAGGAGCTTGTACGTTATTCCCATACCTGCATGGGTTTCCTTCGGGTGCTCTGGTTTCCTCCCACATTCCAAAGACATACGGGTTTGGAAGTTGTGGACATGCTATGTTGATGCCAGAAGCATAGCGACACTTGCGGGCTGCCCCCAGAACACTCTACACAAAAAATGCATTTCACTGTGTGTTTCGATGTACATGTGACGAATAAAGAAATCATATCTTGTCTTAATACTCTGATAATGCAAATGGTGCCACCATCCTAATCAGAGACGGTCAATGTAGATTTCTAAAAGAGTGGATTTGTTTGTGTTACCCTGTAGAGCTTTTTCTTCATTTGTTATTCCCTTCGACTTACATGACAGAGGACAGCATGTGTTTGATCCTCTCCAGTCAGAGCCCGGGGATCATGACCCAGCTCTGAGTATTAGATTTGCCTGAGGCAGAGTACCTTTTTAACCTCTTCAGGGACAACCTTTTCTGTTTTTTTTCCTTTAGCGGTGCAATATAGTTGTCACAGTGATGAAGCAGAAAATTTGATGTTTTGTTTCATTTCTTTCCGAACCAGTTTGCTTGCTTCTTCAATGCATGTTTTCTTATTTGCATTTCCCACATTCTTTGTATTTCTCTAATGACATTTTCATCTGCATAGCAGCTTTGAGCAAAGCTGAATATGATGACCATACTATAATATTTCTCCTTACCTTCCTTGACCCTTTTACAGTCTTTGATATGGTCAACAGCACCCTCCTCCAGTGTTTCTCTTCCATTATCCACCTTGTCCCAGTGTTAATATTGAATCCTGGTAAGTACACCCCAAAGACTGGCTTCTTATCCCAGAAATTCCCAAGACCCACTCCTCTAGTTCAAATAAAAGCAGCTCATTTGAACCAGCGTCCACACAAAAGCTTGTGGAGTGCAGCATCACTACCCCAGCACTTTTCTTGATCAGACCACTGCCACTGTCCTATTTTGTTTCTTGTTTGATGAATGAAGTCATGAACATCAGCCATGACCTTATCACTGATTCCATTCCTTTCTCAGTCAGACTGTCCCCAACCTTTGTGTCTCCGCTAACTCCAAACTCTGACCATCTGACATAATTTTCTCATCAAGACCACATGCTTCCACCTCCATAACATCAACAGCTGCTGCTGTACCTCAGATCCATCTTGTACTGAAGCCATCATTCCTGGATTTTATCGCTTCTGCATAGTTATTCCAATGTTCTTCAGAATCAGAATGAGGTTTATTATCACTAACATATGTTGTAAAATTTGTTGGTTTGTGGCAGCAGTACAGTGCAAGACATAAAAATTACTATAATTTACAAAATAAATAAATGGTGCAGAAGAGGAATAATAAGGTGGTGGTCGTGGGTTCATGGACCGTTCAGAAATCTGATGGTGGAGGGGAAGAAGCTGTTCCTGAATCGCTGAGTGTGAGTCTTCAGGCTCCTGTACCTCCTCCCCGAGGGTAGTAACGTGAAGAGGGCATGTCCTGGTTGGTGAGGGTCCTTAATGATGGATGCTACCTTCTTGAGGCACCATCTCTTGAAGGTGTCCTCAGTGGCGGGGATGGTTGTGCCTGTGATGGAGCTGGCTGAGTCTACAACCCTCTGCAGCCTCTTTTGATCTTGCTCATTGGAGCCTCCATATCAGACGGTGATGGAACCAGTCAGAATGTTCTCCACCGTACATCTGTAGAAATTTTCAAGAGTCTTTGGTGACATACCAAATCTCCTCAAACTCCTAATGAAGCAGATTCTTTTGATTGTCTTTCCATCCTCAATGTTCTGCAAACCTCAGCTCTCGTGAAATCAGTTGGCTTCTGGTGACCAGTGCCTCCAATTTAAAGTTCTCATTCTCTGGTTTGAGTTCTTTCTTGGTCTCAGACAATGTTTTCCTATTGTACAATACAGAGTTGTTAGCATAATGCTATTACAATGTCAGTGACCCAGGTTCAATTCTGGCTACTGTCTGTAAGGAGTTTGTACGTTTTCCCCGTGCCTGCGTGGGTTTCCTCCAGATGCTCCAGTTTCCTCCCACATTCCAAAGACTTACGGGTTAGGAAGTTGTGGGTATGCTATGTTGGCACTGGAAACGTGACGACACTTGCGGGCTGTCCCCAGAACACTCTACGCAAAAGATGCATTTCACTGTGTGTTTTGATATACATGTGGCTAATAATCTTATTTTCTCTTATAATGCAAATAATGGTTTAAAGTATTCTGGAGTAATGAAGAAAAGGCCAAAGTAATCATGACAGACTTTGGGAGGTGGTTTGACCATACTGTAAATGGATGCAAATGAGGTTACAGCTTAAAGCACCCTCAATGATTTAGAGCTAACCTACCATAAAAGCATCTCTCCTGGTGTGTGCAGGAGGGAGAGCAAAGCTGGGAGCACTAATGTCCCTTTAGTGCTCCACTCTCAGCATTAGGATAACATCTTCATCTCCCAGCATTCTTTCCCAACTTAATCATTCTAAAAACTTCCAAATTGTTTTTTCTCTGGAGCAGCAGAGGCTGAGGGGAGAACTGAAAGAAGTTTATAAGATTATGAGAGCCGTAGACAGAGCAGACAGCCGGTATCTTTTTCCCGGGGTCGAAATGTCTAATACCAGAGGGCATACATTTAAGGTGAGAGGGGGTTCAAAGGAGATGTGCAGGGCAAGTTTTTTTTTACACAGATAGTGGTGGGTGCCTGGAATGCACTACCAGGGGTGGTAGCGGAGGCAAATACGATAGAAGCATTAGGAGGCTCTTAGATAGGCGCATAAATGTGTAGAAAATGGAGGAAAATGGATTTATGTAGGCAGAAGGGACTAGTTTAGTTCAGTGTTTATCTACTAGTTTAATCCGTTCAGCACAACATCATGAACCAAAATGCCTGTTCCTACACTGTACTAGAAGCCATTTCCACATTTCCAAGATATGATAGTGCCAGACACTGTCACAGAGGAGTAGCAAATAAGGGATTGCAAAGAAAGAATGTAGAGAACCAAATAATGCTCCATCCAAACTAATGAACATTCCTGAATGATCATGGACACTGTCAGAAATCAGCGTAGAAATAGTTCAACCCTCTTATCGCCCCACCCCCCTGACAACCCTACTCCTTAGCCCCTACCCCTCACATATCCCAGCTGGTGGGAGGGCCTTCACTGGTTTACGTTGCTGTTGACACAAACCTGTGTTACTGATCCTCAACTACATTTCCTTCTGTAACACCCAAGTGCAATTCATGGGGTAAAAGCAGAAACCTTATTTTCAGTCCATGTACTGACATTGCTCCATCACAGGAGTTGCCGAAAATTGCATGACACAAGCTAACAATTTTCTATTAATCACATAATTTGAACTACCTTGTCTTTTGCATCACATTCATCGGAGGAAAAAATAATGCACTCATGACAACTTTGGTGAAAATTGGCACTGGAAAAATGTATTGGAACAATTCTTTTGGGATCCACATTGATACCACTTATTGCTGGTAATGTTCTATTGAGTGTCCATGAAGCCTTCATTTTCAAGATGATGTTTGAAAAGGAAAATCTGATGTAATGGCAACTGACCCACTTCCACTCATTTCTGTAACCTCACCAAAGCAGTATTACCTCCCCAGAGCAGACTAGGCAGTGGCCAGTCCAACAGTCATTAGTAATGTCATTTTGATCTCTTGATTAGACAACGGCATAATCTAACAGTATCTGGTTTGAAGATATTGCCATGAGTGCTCATACTTGTATCTCTGACAGAATAGGTGTTGATTATGACAAAACCATGATTCCAGCATATAGTCAGGAGAAGAATTCTGTCGGATTTAACTTTCCATTCACCCTCCTTGCCAATCAAGTCTTGCCAGAGGATTGTGTCTATTCTTACCCTGGCATTAAGATTGATCAAGAGGATCAGTTTGTCTCCCTCAGGCCAAAGTCTTTTCAAGGTCGAAATATCCTGCTTGTTTTCCTGTTTCTCTTTAAATAGTTGCAACCTGATCTGCTGAGTGTTAAAAGCATTTTTTGCTTTTATTACTTTCTTAGTGATTATTAAACTCTCATTTTCATCCCAATATAAAGAAGCAAATGGACCAGTAAGAGTATGTGCAAAGAAAGCTGGTTATATTTTGCCAGTCAAAGTCACCAAAATAAATGTTGAAGCATCATCTGTTAAATTTGGTCTCAGTTGTGCAGATCAGGGTGTGTACAATGAAGTGGCAATTAGCATCACTGAAGACGAGATGGGGCAATTATCAATGACTAAAGAGGGTAATTTCATCCCAACAGTTTAGATGTAAAAGAATGTCTTTAATGTAAGGTTTAACATGCGTTTGCCTTGAACCAAATGTATTTAATAATATATGGATGTCCTATAAATTAATTTAAAGTATTTTTAACTTTTAGTTTCAATTCTTCTGAAAGTAAATGGCACTTGGTGAATTGGGGTGAACAGTGTACTAATTAACATGAATAAGTTACTGACACTTTCTTGATGACAATTTGAAATCAACATTAACAGTAATAATGGACTGTAATTACACTTTCCACAAAGCCACTCTCTTACCAGGTAATAGAAAGCAGCAGTAAGACTATTTTCACTTCTGTGCTATTTTTCAGCCAGTGTGTTGTAAATTAGTAACCTCTTTATAACCTCACATTGGAGCCCATGTGAGATAGCACTAATGATGTTCTGAAGAGGACTGTATACTCAAAAAGTAAACCAGTGGTCTCTATAAAATCTGGATGACGTGTTGCAAGTTTGTAGGATTTTTTTGTGCTTATTCAAATGTCTAGCATTTTTAACTTTCTTTTCATTATTTGAGACTGGCAATGCAAAAATTGTTGTCCTATTACATTTATCCTTGGCTGACTTTTGAAAAGTTGAAGAAAGTAAAAATACAGCCAAATGTTAATGTGTTAAAACTGTTGGAGCATTTGCCTTTTTTTGGACTGCTTTGTACTGCAGGTTAGTTTTGATAAGATGTTTTTCCTTGCAGCTAGTTACTGACTTACCTTTTATCCATTTCAATCCTGACATCTTAGTTTTGGGCTCACAATCAAGGAGATACTGCACCAGAATTAAGTCTGTGATACATACCAGGATGATATTAAGAGTGGGGTTGAAAAGGAAGATAAGGCAGGCAGGAGTCTTTGGTTAGCTCCATATGCTGTGAAATTTATCTTTGCCTGTTTTTTTTAAGAAAGGCAGCCCTCCCAGAAGCCAATCTCAATGACAGGCTTGGCTCCCAGTTGGGTAGAAATATTGCAGGAGGTTGTTGGTGCAGGAGGCTAAAGTGGGTGAAAGTTGCGGAGAACAGATAGCCAAGAAGCCCAGCGATTTCGTTTATGAGAACATGATGGATGGAATATCAGACGCGGGAGGTGAAGGGCTCAAACATTAATCTGAGTCCGGAGGATCTTTGGATGAAGTGGGGAATGGGAGCTCTGATGGCTGTGGGGAAATGCAAGGAAGAAGGTTAACTTAGTGGGCTGAGGGTAAACACTTCTGCTCCTTCTGCCCCACAAACAGTGCTACAATTCCACTAAGCCGTCCTTGCCTCCCTTTATCTTTCATATTTCCAGGGAAAGTCAGCCCTGCGATATAGCTGATATTTCAATCATGCCGTCTCATTATAACATTGGTTCAGATTACCCAATAAAAAGTTAGTTGAAGTAATACCACTGGTGCAAATCTAGATTCCAACCCCTTGTGAGAAATATAGGTGTAAGATGTGTGAGGTGGGGGAAAGGTTATGAAGTGATTTCCAAAGCAGAGCTCAACAATGTTAAGAGAATAGCTAAAACTAATCTTGATGCTTTTCCTTTGTCCCAGTTGGTTCAGGATTTTTTAGTTGGTTCTAAAATTAAGAGATGTTAACCTTTCTGAATTCAGGAGTACAGCAACCGGAATATTTTTCCTCTTTTAGTCTGATTAGTTTTCTGAAGATGCTTTCTGGAAGAAGTGAAGAATAATTATGTAAGAATAACTGTGTCCTCTTCTCCCTATCCCTCCACAATGTCCTAGCAGCAGTGAAGTCCCTCATATGGTGCAAGTTAGTACCTCTGAAATGCTGCTTTACATAATTGGATAGTGCCCTGGTCAGAGTAATTATCATTCAAAGATATCCTCCAAGTTCACTTACTCTTAATGTCCTGAGGCAGCTCTCCCTGTCTCACTGATCCCGAGACTTCTTTGTTTTACATCGCTAGATTAATGCACTACTTTAAGCAACATTGCATTGATGTATTTTTGAAGGTGCATTCTTTTTAAGTCAAATCATATTTACCAGGATGCTGCCTGGATCGGATTTACCAGGATGCTGCCTGAATTGGAGAGCAGGTATTATGAGGATAGGTTGAGCGAGCTAGGGCTTTTCTGTTTGGAGCAAAGGAGGATGAGACGTGACTTGACAGAGGTGTACAAGATGATAGGAGGCATAGATGGAGTGGTCAGTCAGAGACTTTTTCCCAGGGTGAAAATGGCTAACACGAGGAGGCATAATTTTAAGGTGATTGGAGGAAGATATAAGGGGGATGTCAAGGGTAAGTTTTTTACACAGAGAGTGTGGGTGCATGGAACGCACTGCCGGCACAGGTTGTGGGGACAGATACATTAGGGACATTTAAGAGGCTCTTAGATAGACACATGAGTGATAGAGAAATGGAGTGCTATGTGTGAGAGAAGGGTTAGATAGATCTTAGAGCAGGATAAAATGTCGGCACAACATTGTGGGCCAAAGGGCCTGTACTGTGCTGTTATGTTCTATGTTCATATTCGTACAGGTGCAATAGCTGGCACTGTGGAATGAGGAGTTGCAAGAATGAAACTTTATTCTTTTGTGTTGCATATGCAAGAGCCAAGGCTGTAAATAAGTCCCAAAAGCACACCAAGAATCTCCACTGGCAGGGTGCTGTTGTCTTTGGATCTGGCCTCAGCTTCTCCCAGTGACTGCAGAATCAATGAACAGGAGCAGGTCCCACAAGCATTCTTCTTTGCCTCCAGTGTTCAACCATGAAGGGAATTGAAAAAATGTCAGTTATAAGCTGAAAATTTTTGTTTTCTAATCTGTTAATTTTGACATCCTGGTCTTCTGTTTTCTACAACCTGTACCTAAATCAGTTCACTTCTATGTGCCTTCGGCATCCATACTCAGGCCTCCTGAAATTCTATTCACCAATAGTGACGTTGCTTTCAACCTGCTAGGCCCAACTCACTGGAATTCCTACTTGAAACTTACTCATTTCTTCACCTCTCTTCTTCATTTAAGAACATACATAAAATTTACCAGCAAAGAAATCATCTTGTGTACTGGTGCTTATTTCAGTGCTCTGCAATTTATAATGCATTTTGAACCAAGTGAAAAATGATAAAGGCCACTTCCAAACTACTTCACATCATTCCAGAAATTAGACCAAACATTTCCTGACATGAGTTGCACTGACACATTGAGTCACAGTCATAGAGCAATATGGCACGGATACAGGCCCTTCGGCCCAACAAGTCCATGCCGACCATAGTGGCCACACAGCTAGTCCCAATTTCCTGCATTCAGCCAATATCCCTCTAAGCCCCGCCCCTGCATGTACTTATCCAAGTGCTCCTTGAATGATACTATTGTACCTGCCTCAACCACTTCCTCTGGCGGCTCGTTCCGTATACTCACCACCCTCTGCGTGAAAAAGTTGCCCCTCGGTTCCCTTTTAAATCTTTCCCCTTTCACCCTAAGCCTACGCCCCCTACCCTGGGGACAAGACTGTTACCGCCACCTTATCTATGTCTCTCACAATTTTAAACACCTCTATAAGGTCACCCCTCATTGTCCAACATTCCAAGGAATAAAGACCTAGCCTGGCCAACCTCTCCCCATAACTCAGGCCTTCTTGTCCTGGCAACATCCTTGTAAATCTTTTCTGCACTCTTTCCAGTTTTTCTACATCTTTTCTATAATAGGGCAACCAAAACTGTACACAATACTCCAAGTGCGGCCTCACCAAAGACTTATACAACTGCAACGTAATGTCCTAGCTCCTATACTCAATGCCCTGACTGATGAAGGCCAGTGTGCTAAACGTCCTCTTCACCACCCTGGCTACCTGTGACTCTGCTTTCAAGGAATTATGCATGTACTCATAGGTCCCTCTGTTCTGTTACACTCCCTAGTCCCTAACCATTCATAGTATAAATCCTACGTTGGTTTGACTTTCTAAAATGCATCACCTCACAATTATCTGTATTGAAATCCATTAGCCACTCCTTGGCCCACTTCCCAAACTGATCAAGATCCCCCTGTTATCTACGATAACCTTCCTCACTATCAACAACACCTCCTAATTTTGTGTCATCCGCAAACTTACTGATGAAGCCTTGTACATTTACATCCACATCATTTATATAAATAACTAATAACAAGGGTCCCCACACCAACCTCTGCGACACACCATGAGTAACCAGCCTCCATTCTGAGAAATAACCTTCACCCTCCACCATGTGCTTCCTATCTCCGAGCCAATTTTGAACCCAGATCTCCCTGGATTCCCTGGGACCTAACCTTCCAGACCAGTCTACCATGCGGGACCTTGTCGAAGGTCTTGCTGAAGTCCAAATAGACAATGTCTACTGCCCTACCCGCATGTACCCTTTTGGTTACCTCTTCAAAAAACTCTAAAAGATTCATCACTTATCACCATCTAGCGCAACTTCAAGCAAAAAACAAGGTGCTCAAGGAACTCAGCTGGTCAGGCAGCATCCATGGAGGGAAATGGACAGCTGTTGTTTCAGGTTGAACATCCTGTTTTTTGTTCCAGATTCCAGCATCTGCAGTCTCTTGTGCCTCTCCAGTGCAACTTCATTGTTAGCTGGGCATAAAGTGATGCAATTTTTGAGAATTGCTCGGGAAGTACATTCACATTGTCCTGGGAATGACCATTGCTTTCATTGCACAGCTGTGGATTGGGATTTGACTGAGCCAATTCACTGACATCTGACTTCCAACCTTCTGATATCCCAGCACATCATCCCCAATCCTCTGAGGTCAGTCAAATCCTCCAAAATACCCGATAGATGCTGTGACTCAGATCATCGCCAACACAGCTCAGACTCTGGTCCAGCCCTCTTGCCATGCTCAATCCTCTGATTGTCCTATTTCTGACACCAGGCCATTATGGGACCTCCAACTGCTTGCCTTCTCTCCCTACAACGTACCTGCAACAGTGCACAGTAATTTCAAGGTGACCTTTTTAAACCCCTAATCACTTCCCCTAATATAAGCTCAGTTTTCCCTTTCATTTCTGTGGAAATCAGCAAATATTTCAAGTTCAAAAGCTTTCACTAAAAGCCCAGGTGTTGCCTGACCTGCTGACTGTTTCCAGAATGTTTTCTATTTATTTCAGATTTCTGACATCTGCAGTATTTTTTGAATTGTCAATTTCCTTTCGCATGTTCTTCCTCAACAGAGTGCCTTAGTACATTTTGTATTAAAGCACGATATAATTGTGATTGATATTGTCATTCTGTACTTCCACTGTTCCAGTTCACACATCTAAACCTACCATCTTCCACTTATCTTCCCACTCTTTGCAAAAATTGAACAATCCAATTTAGTTTTATGCCTAATTGGTTCTTCGGAATGAATTAAGTTTTTTTTTAGATAAAATTACTTTACTTTCAGGGATTACATTCTATGGGCTGCATAGTGGTGCATTGAGTAGAGCTGCTGCCTCATTGATTCAGCAATTTATGTTCAGTTCTGACCTCCGATGCTGTCTGTGTGGAGTTCACCTGTTCTCTCTGTAACCATGTGGGTTTCCTCCCATTTTCTAAAGACATGCAGGTTGGTAGATTAATTGGTCACTATAAATTATAATATACACAATAAATGATCCCATGTTCTATGACTCTATCTCCCTTTTTTTGCTATCTACTGATTGAAAGTAGCATTCTTTATTAAAAAGTGAGAAACTGGGAGTTTCCTTCATACATAATTTTCAATGTATAATTTAGAGATTCATGACAGCTTACTCAGCATTATTTTATGTTCTTTCTAAAATTGTTGGAGGAAGTCAATTCAACCTTTGACATTGGCACATTGTTCATGTGATTTGATATCTGTATTTTAGTGAGTAGGAGGATTTAAGTTCCTACCATAAATTTGCCAAACAATGGGTGCATAATTATCACCACTTTATCAGTGGGCAGTAATGAACAGAGGTCGCAAGTAATTTTAACAGTAATTAATTTTTCCTGACCTTTGCTCTTCTGGTGCAACTATTTTGAATGTGCTAAGACCATGATGAAGGAGCGCAGACTCATTTCACCATCTCAGTCACCTATAAATTTCCACCACAATTTCCAGGATCCTACCTAGAAGGAGAGAAAGCTACATCTGTCCTGTACAAAGGAAACCACTTTTGTCAATCTATTTAGCAACAACTAGCATTTATGTTATTCCATTAATAGTGAAATATTCAGGCTGCTTCCCATGATTATCAGACAATATTGGACATGGAGCTACTTACTTGGAGGGGTGAACATAAAGCTTGGCCAATGAGATATATCTTAAGGAGCATCGTAAAGAAAAACGGAGATATGGAGTGTTTTAGGAAAGGAATTCCAGAGCTCGGAGCCAAGGCAGCTGTCATTGGAAGTATGCAGGAAATGATTGATGCTAAAGAAGCCTAACATGGAGAAATGCTATTTGGACTGGAGGAGATCACAAAGATAGGAAAGGACAAGGAGCAGCTTGAACATGAGGTGAAGAATTGAAGTTGTAGCCAATGTTGGTCAGCAAACATCAAGGTGAGGAGTCGGCTGGCTGTTGGAAATGGAATCAGACAGCAGCAGTTTGGATGAGTTCCAGTTTACGAAAGGTAGAAGATTGGAGATTAGCCAGGAGAGCACTAGAATAATTCGGCTGAGAGATAGCAAAATCAGTTTCCCCAGTTGATAGGCTGAGGCAGGGAAGGGGCTGGGTCTGGGATTAGGACCTGAGGGGGCATTGGATCAGATGACCAATATGAAAGGGAGTGTTGGATTGGCTAATTGGTGGATGCATGATTATCTCAAACCTCATCATGCTTGATGGTGTTGGAGCTAATCATGTTAATGAAAGCAAACAAGTAAAAACTTTAAAGGGGACCTTTCTGAGTTAAGTGTCTAGACCTGAGTTGGAACAAGGAAGTCCCATTTAAATTGAATGCTGCAAAGCAAGTAAGATCACAAATACCTGGTTTGTGATTGCTAAATAACAGACACCCCACAGAACGATTTGACCTGATGTCTGTCAGCAAGTCTCAGTTGCACTGGGAATACTATCCACGTCTGACCTGGAAAATGATCCATCTATGCAATTGTGATTCACTGCAAGAAGTGCGTGTCAAATTTCCAGAGTGGTGCAAGTTCACCCAGAAACAATTGTTTGGTGAGCCACACTAAGGATCATCAAATTTCAACCAAGCTTCCAGGTAAATATGGTCTAATGAACAAAATATCATTCAGGAAGGGAAGGATCCAAATTCATAAGTGTTATATGACACTTGCTCCCAGATGCAAGTCTTCTTCACATTTATCTGCTCTGATCTAACATGTGAAGGCAAGACCTTCCCTCATGTATGACTGATTTGGTACTGCCCATGTACTGATAGCTTGGACCATGGGTACATTGCAGTTATTGCACATCAAATGAGGAATCTGTATCAAAAAATAATGGAGACATTGAACTCACAACATCAAAATTGTATTTGAAGTTAGCTCCAGGTGCTCTGGTTTCCTCCCACATTCCGAAGACATATGGGTTAGGAAGTTGTGGGCATGCTATGTTGACACCGGAAGTGTGGCGACACTTGCGGGCTGCCCCCAGAATACTCTACGCAAAGATGTATTTCACCGTGTGTTTCAATGTACATGTGACTAATAAAGATATCTTATCTTAACAAAAGCCCCTCAAAAATATTTTGTTGGAAGCAAGATTGATGATTACAAGGCTAAGTATAGACTGAGGTAATTAAATATTCTATGCAATATATGTTGGTGCTACTGCAATAATATAAATATATTGTGGAGAAAGTAACTGCCTTATATTGATGCATGGAGCTTTAAGGTTAGATGGATGTTTACTCAAGGGTTGCTCAATTACCTTGAAGCAGAAAACATCAATAAGAATCCTAAATAACATAGATTGTGGGTGGAGTAGACTTGATGGGCTCAATGACTTTTTTTTATAATCCATTCTTTTACAATTGTGATAAGAATGGAAGAAAACAAAATGAAATGACATATAAAGATATATGAAAGGTAATTCATTAAGTCCTCAAATTCTTGCCTTGTTTCAAAATGCGATTTGCATTTAAAGCCAGGTTGGACTGTTGCAGTGTTTGTAACTTTTGTGTTTTTCTATACAGAAAGCATGTTCCAGTTTCCAGTGACCCCTCTATTGTGCCAAGACCAATCTGAGTTTTAACTCTCATAACTGGTTAAGAAAGCACTTAAAATAATCTACAAATAGTAAGTAACATTGAATATTAGTGTAACAATAAACAGAGAATCAATTGCAGGTCCTCAAGAAAAGGGAAATACCAACAATTCTTTAACAGTTCAGTTTTTGTAGTTAACATATTGAAGAATGATAATAAGGAAAGGGCTTTTGAGTTTTAATATATTTTCAACCAGTTTGAAGTTGTGTAATTGTTGAAAACAAATTACAGATGAAATAAGGCAGTACTCTCTCCAGTTAATTCAGAGAGTTTTGTTCAATAGTTTAGTTGTTAAATCCCAAAGCTTACTAAAAATGATTTGTTGGTCAAAGGGCATTTTCAGGATATTTTGCAGGTTGATGAGGTCACACTAAACATCCAATGAAACTAAATTCTGTGATTAATTAAGAACACTCCATTTTAAAAGTTAATGTCACAAAGCAAAAAGTTCCAATACAGTAACTTCCACCAATTAATATTTTAAACACAGTAATTAAGAAATGTGTCTTGTATGGAATTTTGGGAAAAAACCAGGATAATCCTAATTGAATGGTAGAACAATTGATTATTATTCAATATTCAGTTGAAATTTTGCAAGTGCAAAAAATATCTTTATGAATAAGATTGTTTTTGCATTCAGGTTCATATTGATTGAGACAGCGAACTAGCTATCATTGTAATGAGACTCTGAAGCTCCTGTCACGAGAAAGAATTAAACCCCGTGTCATTGATAAATGGGAGGAGGAGGTTCATGTTTAAGCCCTGCTGTGACCAGCTGCAGTTTTCCTCACTTTGTTTCCCAAATTCAACATTAATGATTGGTTTCAGTGTACAGACTTTGTCTAAGCATATGTAGCTGTCTACAAAGTACCTTTACACCTGTACCTTCTTCCCATTTGCTCTTTTAACCTTTTGAAATTACATGCAGTACTGACTCAAAATTAAAGTGAAATATATGGAGACATTTTCTGAAGGTTTACCAGGATTAGTTTTTCAGTTCTAAAGATTCACATTCATTTGTATGCAAATACCTCTGACATATTTAGCAATTGATTTCTGAATGGGGATCAGCCAAAATACAGATTAATAATGAATAAAGCAGAAAATGCTGGAAACACTCAGCGTGTCAGGTGGGATCTGAGAAAGAGAAACAATGTTCCCTTTAGCTGATGAGTGTCATGGTATTTTCTGTTTCTATTTTATATTTCCAGCATCTACAGTTCATTTGATTTCCATTTACAGAATAATAAATGTTATGAGCTAATTTGAAATATTGTAAAGTCTGTTGAAAATACTTTTTTTTACACTTTCTTATATAGAACACCACAGCACAGTACTGGCCCTTCGGCCTACAATGTTGTGCTGACATTTTATCCTGCTCTAAGATCTATCTAACCCTTCCCTCCCACATAGCCCCCTATTTTTCTATCATTCAAGTGTCTAAGAGTCTCTTAAGTGTCCTTAATATATCTGCCCCCACATCCTCTGCAGGCAGTGAGTTCCACGCACGCACCACTCTCTCTGTAAAAAAAAAACTTAGCCCAGATATCCCCCTTATACCTTCCTCCAATGACCTTAAAAATTATGTCCCCTTGTGTTTACCATTATCGCACTGGGGAAAGTTCTCTGACTTGATTTATGCCTCTTATCATCTTGTACTTTTAAAGTAAGTGATACATGTGAATTCAGAACCAATGATGGCATCAGATTTCTGAACAGTCCATGAATCCATGAACACTACCTCATTATTCCTCTTTTGCACTATTTATTTTTCTCACTTATAGTAATTTTTGTCTTTATGTCTTACACTGTACTGCTGCAACAAAACAACAAATTTCGTGACATATGTCAGTGATAATAAACCTGATTCTGATTCTACCAAGCTGTGTGGACTTCAAATAAGTTCATCCTGAAAATAACTGTTCTCATTCTATTCAATGGTTATCCATGGGGGCTACTGTAAGCTTTCAGAGAAGAGGAAAACCAGATGGTTTGCTATAACTTGGCTTCTTTCAATCTGAGGGCAAGAAAATGGATCTGCCATTAATTCTATTCCCCTTCTGAGACCATCTTTCTGCTCTCTTGGAGTTCCGATCAATCCTGAAATAAACTTTCAGTCCAAGGTATTCTCCATCACAGTGACTGGCTATTTAACCTCATACATTTCATTGGCCTACCTGCCACTGAATAATTTGTCTACGACTTTGCACTTTTCAAGTCAATTCCAGAGTTTTTCTGGCTTGCCTTCTATTTTCAGCCTCTGCGAACTTAAGTTCATCAAAAACTCTGATGCTGAAGTCCTATTCCGCTCCTTATCCTGATTATCTAAACCACAGGAATTCCTGACCTGTATTGGATCCTCATACCACAGTTTTTAAATTCTCATCTATATATTTAAATCCCATCATGGCGCTCCCTCTGTGTGTAAATTAATCCAAACCTCCAAATACTTTCTTCCCCTTCCTGCCTTTGGTGAACTAACCCTTTTCTGTTTGCCATATCATTCAGCCTTGTCTTTAATTCTACCAACCTCCTGCTTTGAAATTACATCTTTAAAGCTCAAAACCATCTCCCTGTGTACATCTATATGTTTAAAGCTGTAAATCAAACCTATTTCTCATTGCGTGCTAAAACATTACTGGAATAAATGAGTTATGATGCAAACTTAGAGAGTCATTAGTATATGTTCTTCCCACTTCCAATTGTTCAATCTTGTGTCTTGGACTCTGACTCCTTTGTGATTCACTGTTGAATATACAATTAGCAGAATTTCAAATCAATCAATCATGAAATTTGCACACGTCCCAAATGGGCAAGGATCACAATGAGCTATGAAACCACTGCAAGTAACATACCAAATTGGTGCTGCCTGTTCATTAGAATTTCAGCATTTGGTTCTAATCATCCTGTTGGTTGCCTTATGTATCAGCAGGATCCAGTTTCATGAGTGGCTAGTACCAAGGGTGTGTGCACAATGAGTTTGAAGGTGGTGCAGATGAAGTAGGGGTGTAGGCTGCCCCTATCCTGTTTCAAAGAATATGTTTAATTTAAAATTACTTATGTGCACATATAGGTTGCCCCAAGCCTCAAGAACATTCTGCTCTAAAAGCTGGCAAATTTAATTCCACCTGCACCAACTAAATCCAGTCTATTTAATGGGAAAGCAATGCACTTTACACCCCCAGATGGTGGTGGAAGCCACCTCGGAGGAGTTTGCAACTTTCCAAAACGCTCATAATGTTACTGGGTGCAGAGCAGAGCATGGTCCTGGAAGGGGATGGGAAGGGGGTTGTCTACAGCAGAACCAGGAAATCCTCCAGAAAAGCATCCAACAGGAAGATAAGGTTAAGAGGATGTTAGTTCCAGAGCTGTTATGAACTGATTCACATCAGAATCTTCTTTCTTTTGGCAATGGTTAGTGCCATGTGCACTATTGCCCTTGATAACATGGCTGCTGGCATCACTCATGACACAAGTGCATGCTCCTGCATTAGACACATATTGCAAAAGGTGTGGTGCCTTCCAAATCCAAACAATGGTACAACACAGCCAACTTTGAGTATGGACTTCACCAGATGGCTCAGAAGGAAGATGTATAAGTGGGGAGGCCTCATTTTTTATCAATTGTTTATACTGAGCTAATTGATCTCAACTAAGATGACAGCAGTTTCTCCTCAATTAGAATGGCATTTGGAAAAAAAGACAAATCTTCCTCTTGGGGAAAGTGTACACCCACAAATGGAATAAAGAATCAACACTCAATGGAAATTATGGTAGAATTCAATATTCCTATCTCACTGTAATTTAGTATCCGTCACAAATTCCACAGAGAGGATGTTTTGGATTTTTTATATTAAAAAAATTGTAAATAAAAGTTCAATGCCTTTTATGCACACTTTGAAAGGGAGAATAACACTACACCTGTACAAATCCCCACAGCACCTGGCAACCCTGTGATCTCTGTCTCAGAGGCCGAAGTCAGAACATCCTTCAAGAGGCATCAGGCCCAGACGGTGTACCTGGCCGGGTACTGAAAACCTGTGCCGACCAACTGGCTGGAGTGTTCAAGGAGACCTTCAACCTCTCACTGCTACAGTCTGAGGTTCCCACCTGCTTCAAAAGGGCAGCAATCATACTGGTGCCCAAGAAGAACGGAGTGAGCTGCCTCAATGACTATCGCACGGTAGCACTCACATCTACTGTGATGAAGGGCTTTGAGAGGTTGGTCATATTTAGAACTAACTTCTGCCTGAGCAAGAACCTGGACCTGCTGCAATTCGCCTACTGCCACAACAGGTCTACACCAGATGCAATCTCACTGGCTCTCCACTTGAAGTTGGAGCACCTCGTCAACAGCAAAACATACATTAGGCTGCTTGCTGTTTATCAATTACAGCTCAGCGTTCAACACCATCATCCCCTCCGTACTAATCAACAAGTTTCAAAACCTGGGCCTCTGTACCTCCCTCTGCAGCTGGATCCCTGACTTCCTTATCAAGAGACCACAGTCAGTGTGAATCGGTAGTAACGTCTCCTCCTCTCTGACATCAACACAGGCGCACCTCAAGGATGCGTACTTAGCCTACTGCTCTACTCTCTCCACACTTATGACTGTGTGGCTAGACACAGCTCAAATGCCATCTATAAATTCGCCAATGACACCACTATTGTTGGCAGAATCTCGGATGGCAATGAGGAGGTATACAGGAGTGAGATAAGTCGGCTGGTTGAGTGGTGTCACAACAATAACCTCACACTCGATGTCAACAAGACCAAGGAATTGATTATGGACTTCAGGAAGAGGAAGTCTGGAGAACACACATCAGTCTTCATTTGAGGGATGAGCATTGGAAAGGGTGAGCAGCTTCAAGTTTCTGGGCGTCGACATCTCAGAGGATCTATCTTGACACAATCACAAAGAAGGCATGCCAGCAGCTCTACTTCATTTGGAGTTTGAGGAGATTTGGTACGTTACCAAAGATTCTTGCAAATTTCTACAGATGTACGATGGAGAGCATTCTGACTGGTTCCATCACCTCCTGATGTGGAGGCTCCAATGTGCAGGATTGAAAGAGGCTGCAGAGGGCTGTAGACCCAGCCAGATCCATCACGGGCACAACCCTCCCCGCCATTGAGGACATCTTCAAGATGCGGCGCCTCAAGAAGGTGGCATCCATCATTAAAGACATTCACCATATGAGACATGCTCTCTCGCGTTACTACCATTGGGGAAGAGGTACAGGAATCTGAAGACCCACGTTCAACACTTCAGGAACAGCTTCTTCCCCTCCACCATCAGATTTCTAAATGGTCCATGAACAGTACTTCATTATTCCTCCTTTGCACTATTTATTTATTTTTGTAACATTTTGTAATTTTTATGTCTTGCACTGTACTGCTGCCACAAGACAACAAATTTCACGACATATGTCAGTGATAATAAATCTGATTCTGATCCTGAAGCACCACATTTCTGTTTGCTGTTCAGCAACCATAACACTCCTAACATTCATTTTTGATTAAATAGGATTTCTTTTGTTTAATTTGTTTCAAGGTAATCTTACCTTTACACACATATATCAAAGTTCTTGGCATAAGCAAAGATTGAATGCAGAATGCTTTTGTGCTGATGTTATTGTGAATATGAGGTGAGGATCAGCTCTTTATGGGATCAGAAACACATCATATCTAAAGAGTGAAAAGCATTATTACAGAGAATCCATTTGCTTGGCTCTGCATTGCAGACGCAGTCAGCATTATGGAGGACCCCTAAGGCTAAAATGACATTGCCATAAACCTAGAGTATGTGACCACACAGTGGAAATGTTTGAATAAAGAGGATGGGGATGGGAGTGCAAGAACCCGTGAGTGCTCAAGGTAGATTTTGCCTTTGCTTTATTGTTTTAATTGGGAATTTCTAACTCTTTTTATCCTTCACCAGTTATTACTAATTTGTGATTATACACTGCACAATTCCAACATGCCTTTTTAAGGTGTTTTATGCTCATTCAAGTTTTTATAATATGACTAGAGAAAATTTAGCTTCAAAAATGAAGGAAGAGTTCATTGGTTAACTTTTTACCATCTCTATTGACCTACTTTGGGAAAACTTACTCCTCATAATGTTTTCATTACTCAGTATTATAAGGTCTAGATCTACACATTTGTGAGTCTTCTCAGCACCACACCTGTGACTCAGCAGCAGGAAGACATCTATTAAAAATAAAACTGACTTATAAAATCACTATTCTTTCAACTGATCATCAGTTCATGGAGAATGTGATAACTTGGATGAACATTGTGAGAGGAACAAACACAGGTTGTTCTTTTAGGTAATACTGTTCTTTAAAGTTGAAGAAAGTGTCTATTGTGGCAACTCACCGTTTAGTCGGTCGAACCAGCTCGGCAGTCGGGTCGAGCGGTGTCGGAGCGACGAGGCCCAAGATGGCGGCAGGCCTCGTCTTTCCCGAGTGACGGGGAGAACTCGCGCGCGGGAAAGTCTTGATGATGTAGTACTTACGTCATTGCCGGTTGGATTGGGCGGGAACACCCTCCCCTTAAAGGGCCCACGCAAGGCGGGAAAATAAACCAGTTCTTGTTCGACAATCCTCCGACTAGCGTCTTGTTTTATTTCGCGGTAGCAACCGCTACACTATGAGTATTTCATCAAAGTGTTCTAAATCTACTTTTTCAATTGGATAATTTAATTTTGAACAAACCACAATGGCAACATTTTCAAATGTTTTGCTGTAAAGCAGCAAAAGAACATTCTTCAGGTTCCAAAAAAAAAGCTGTTCCTATCTTCACATTAGTTCCATTTTACTGTTTGCTTATTCAGCCAACATCCTTACAGAACTACTGGTGGTAAGGAGCTTTCCAAATTTTTCTCAGGGTTGATTCAAACTGCTGCGAATAACTTAAATGATATACGCCCACCACACCATTCCCTCCACTACTCCCTGTTGCCCTACAGTCAGACCTTATGCACTGCCAAAGGCCTTCATAGCCTCCTAGACATTGGTAGCAGGTAGAATATCAAAGGAAAGTGTGGGATCAGAGATTTTTTTACCTGCAACCATTACGTCGATCATCTGTCCACCCGCTCTTCATGATCTTCTCTCTGACATCTGTTCCTCCCTATTCTCTGATCACTTGTCCTGATCATTGTCTTCCTTAACTCACCCCAATCTCCTCCCAGGCTCACTTCATCTGGGCTTTCTTCCAATCTCTCTGCCCCCAGCACCCCCATAGAATCTCACGGCAAACTCCTTCTAATCTTCAACAAGAAAGTTTTGCCCCACAACAATCATCTCTCTACCTTCCTACCCCCTGATCATCTCCCACCTTGAGTATCTTCCACACCCACTCGATCTTCTCATTCCCATATTGCTTCCACACCTCTTGTAATCTACTCCCAACCTTTCCTCTTGATCTCCCAACCTGCTGCCCTGGGAGAACAATGAGGCAAACCCTAGCATGCAGTTAGTCTGTGCAATAAAACACAAGATGCTGGAAACATTCAGCAGGTCAGGTGGCATCTGCAGAGTGTTTCCAGTGTTTTCTGTTTTAAATTTCAGATTTCCAGCAGCTGCAGTTTTTTTTTATTTTCAGTTAGAATGTATGTCTGCGCTGGGCCTGGATTTGCTTGTTCTAGCATAAGTGATGCTTTAGATTTTGTGCGTAATAGAATATTGGATCTTCACATCCTTGTACCAAAATGAAAATGTACATTGGAGAATTTCTGTATATCGCTAAGTGAAACTTCTCTATTCACAAGTCTCTAGACACTGCATGTTAATCATCTCACACTTTATGTTTTGAAATACAAGCAGACTGCAGTAGGTATTGATTGAACAGTCAATATTTGCACTGACCTTGTGTTGGCATTCTTTTTCTAACATTTGTTGGTATAAGTCAACTACAAGCATCTTTAAAAATTAGATTTTCTGTGCGAAAAGGAAGATGATGCTTCAAATTTTGGTGTCTGTAGTGGAAAAATTGGGGAGAAGGTGTGGCGTTTTTTGAATTAAGATAAATCAATATGACTTGACAAGGCTTGAATTGGACTGAAGACAACCACAATCCATTTTGTTTATCTAGTTTTACACCTCAAATGTCACATGGAGCTACTGCAGTTCGTCAAAACAATGGGTTCAGAACAACAACAACTTGCATTTATTTCGTGCCTTAAGCATCGTAAAATGTCCCTTAATAGAGTAATATCAGACAAAGCTTGATAACAAATAAGGAGATATTGTGGCCTAAATTTGGATATTTTGTGTATATTTTTTTAAGCTTTCAGATGAGACAATTTCTTCTCTGTCCCCCGCTCAATTCTGTGATCACTTCTGTTCCATCTGCCCACCACTCACTTCATCAGTTCACCCCAAAATTTCAAGTGTAATCAATACTGAGGAAGACAGAATTAAATTGAGAGGACAAAACCAAGCTAGTGGAATGGCTGAACATAAAATTTAAGTCAAGAAGTGTAAGGTGATACATTTCAGTCAGAAGAATGTTAAGAGAGAATATACGTGGAATGGTGCTATCTTAAAGAGAGGACAAAAGGAGAGAGATTTACAATTACTTAAAGACAAGACATTGATGGCAAATCAGGTTAACAAATCAATTAATAAAGGAAATGGCTTTATTAAAGAGTCGACAAGCAACCAGTGTAATTCAACAGATGTAAACACCATTTTGCTCCTAGCTCGATCAATGTGTCCTGTTCTGGGCACAAAACTTTAAAAAGAATGTGAAGGCTTGGTACAAAAAACAAAAGAGATTTATCAGAATGGGTTTCGAGGTGAGAGATTACAGTTATGTAAATAGACCAAAGAAACTGGGATTATACTCTGGAGCAAGTAACGTTAAGAAGAATTCATCAAATAACAAGTTCTTAAAATCAAGGGTTCTGTAAGGATCAATAAAGAGTGTTTCCAATGGCTGAAAGGTTGGTAACACAGGGCAAGGACTTGGAATGCCCTACCCAGTAAACTGGGGGATAAAAAAATCAATATTAACCTTCAAAGAGGAATTAGAAATGAAGGAAAATAACTGGATTGCTCTTCAAAAGAGCTGAAACAGACTGGAGGTTTTCAATGTGTCCTCATGAGCTGCACTCGTCCAAAATTCTAATCTTCAGATGATGATCAAAGACTTGGTGAAAAAGAACGCTTCAAGTAAAGTATTATTTAAAAATCATATATAAGAAATAGAAGCATAAGCAAGCCATTTGGTCCCTCAAGTCTGCTCCACCATTCAACAAGATCTTGGATGAATTCTGTTTCCTACCACCTGAATTCCATTTTCCTGCCTGTTCCTCATAACCCTTGATTCACTAATATCTAGAAATCTATCAATCACTGTCCTCTGGGTGGAGAATCTCAAAGATTCACCACCATCTCAATGAAGAAATATCTCCTAATTTCAGTCCAAGATGGTCTGTCCTTTACTTTGAGATGGTGAACCCTCAGCCAGAAGAAAAAAATTCCTTGTATCTCCCCTTTCAATTCCTCCTAAGAATTTTTTGTTTCAATGAGGTTACTGCTCATCCTTCTAAACGCTACAGCATAAAGTCCTAGGCTACTCAATATCTCCTCATGTGACAGACCTGTCAGTCCAAGAACCAGTCTGCTGAATCTTCCCTCTGGCAATACTCCCTTTATAGCCTATTTTTGGTAAGGAGACAAAACTGTGAACAACCCAAGTGTAACCCTACCTCAGTCCTACATGATGGTTAAAGACGTGTCTACTCTTGTGAAAATCAAAGAACCTGTAGATGCTGGAAATATGAAACAGAGAGGAAATGCTGCAGCAGGTCAGGCAGTATCTGTGGAAAGAGAAACAGTTAATGCTTTAGGTCAAAGAACCTTCGAAAGAACTGGTGAAGAGGTAAAATACAAGTTTGTCTTCAAATTTTAAATACAAGTTAGAGATTGGGGTCGGGGGAACTGGTAGAACAAGGAGAATATCTCTGATAGGGTGAGACCAAATGTCTCACTTGTGCACTTAGAGTAGCAGTTAGAAGCACATTAAGTTTTTTGTCATTGTAATGTGTTGGCTGTAAATGTAACAGGGAACTTATGGACATGCCTAGCAGGCCAGACTATACTAATAGAAAGAAAAACCTGATCCAAGATGGTGGCTGGTTCTCTGTGGAGAGAAAGAGAGTGAGTTACCTAAAATTGGAGAATTCAATATTGAGTGTGGAAGGCTACAATGTACCCAGACAGAAGATGATGCATTGGTGCTCAAGCTTGCATTGGACCTTGTTGTAACGTTGCAGGAGGCCAGAGACTGGCCAGAACGAGATGGTGAATTAAAATGGGAAGCAACAGAAAGCTCAGGGTCACTGTTCCATACTGAATGCAGATGCTCTGCAAAGCAATCACCCAATTTTCATTTGGCTTCTCCATTGTAGAGAAGCATCCTTCCGTGCTTCACCTGAAAGGACTCTTTGGGTTCCTGGATGCTGGGAAGGGAAGAGGTGAAAGAACAGATATTGCACCTTCTGCAATTGCATAGTAAAGGCGCTATAAACTGCGGATTGGTCAGTGGGGACAAAACAGCAGATCGGGGCATCGCAAAGTGAGTGATCCTCTCCAAAAGCTGAAAGGGAAGGAAGGGATGGTGTGGGGAATATGTGTTTGTAGGTAGAATCTTGTTGGAGCTGGTGGAAATTGCAATGGATGATCCATTTACTCTTGCACTCAAATCCTCTTGTTGTGAAGGCCAACATGCCATTTGCCCTTCTAAATATCTGCTGCACCTACATGTCACTATTCAGTTTCTTATGTAGATGGATGCTCGGGTCCCTTTGAACGTCAACATTTCCTAATGATTCAAGGTTTTAAAAATACTAAGCATCTTCCCGTCTATTCAGATATCCTCACGTTGTCCTCCATCTGCCAAGTTGTTTGTCTACACCTTCTTGATCAACATTGCATCCTCATTACTGCTCACATTCCCACTTAGTTTCATGTCATCAGCTAACTGGAAATATTACATTTGGTCCTTTCTGCTAAATGCATGATTTCCCTTTCCTAAATCTCTTCTCAATCATATTAGTATTTTCTAAGTTAGTTGATGTTACAAGCATATTATAAAGTCCAGTATTATCCCAACTACTAATGTCAGGCTAATAGATCATTAGTCACCTATTTTCTCCCTCCTTTCTTAAGTAGTAGAGTCATAATTCCTATCCTAAAATCTGTAAGAACATATAGAATTTACAAAATTCTGGAACATGATAACCAGAGGCCATCAAGGATGTTCATCATCAGTAATACTGCCGTCTTTGGCAGCCAGTCGGCCTAGGGGTGGGGCCTCACCAGTTGTCAAAGCCATTCTACAAGTGCAGCTGGCTCCCTGTACTGAGGTACACCCAGTGCTGCACTAGACAGACTCCCACTGGAAGACTTTGCAAGGTGCCGTGCTGGAAGAAACAACATGACACAGGGCCAGGCAGCCAGTGACTTCAGCCAGGTAATGGAAGATCTGCCTAGATGAGGATTTGGTGGATGTTTGAGGGACAACAGGTATATGTGACAAGCAGAGCCTGGGGCATCCAGAAGCTATTGCAAGTGATTCTCAAGCCATGACTGAACAGATAAGGATGGGATCAAGAGAGAGTAGTAGCAGAGTAAACCATTAACATTGTCAATAATGTGGGATCAGTGCAGGAAGTTGGTTACTCAGCAGCTTGTGGGGAAAAGGTTGGGAGCAGAAGGAAGGTCTCGTGAATAAGGAGCAGTTGGACAGGACATTAGTATCCTTGATACATAACCATGCCTTTGACTGTCTTCAGGATCTAGACATGAATCCGCAGCCTTATGGTTGTTACTGGAAGGCCTTCTATCCAGGGGTGGCATTGCCTATATTGCAGGTTATCAGCATTTGGTATCAAACAGTAGACGTTCTCCAACCACTGCACAAAGTAATGCTAAAGTGAATCAAGAATAAGCCTTTGCTGTCCTCTTCCAGGTTTTTATTGACAATTTGGTGAGAATAAATCGTCTGAAGATCCAACCTGTGAAAATGACTGCATCAAAGTTGATCTATTTGTAATTTGTTCAGATGGTAATGTGGTTGCAATTCAAACAGAACCATCCTCTGCTATACTTCACCTGAACATTAGGGGCAGGCACGGTAGTATAGCAGTTAGCGTAATGCTTTACAGTGCCGGTAACCCAGATTCAAGTCCGGCCACTGTCTGTAAGGAGTTTGTACATTCTCCCTGTGTCTGCATTGGTTTCCTCCGGGTGCTCCAGTTTCCTCCCACATTCCAAAGACGTAGGGGTTAGGAAGTTGTGGGCATGCTATGTTGGTGCCGGAAGCGTGGTGACACTTGCGGTCTGCCCCTAGAACCCTCTATGCAAAAGATGCATTTCACTGTGTGTTTTTATATACATGTGACCAATAAAGAAATGTTATCTTATCATTTCCCAACATTGAAGAAGATTTATTCCACCTCTAGAATTCTTCGCCCTGGAAGGTGGGGGAGCCTGGATCATCACAAGTATTTAAAGTGGAGGTGGATAAATATTTATGAGATATGGAGAAATGGCACAGAAGAGAAGCTGAGGCCAGCAGAGATCAGCCATGATCACATTAAATGGCAGGGCATGTTTGAAGGGCCTATCCTGCTCCTATTTTCTTGTGTTGTTGTACTAAACAGGCAACTAATCTGTACCACTCAATAAAAGTGAGACAGAGGTGGTTATCAACAACTGCTTTGTGCTTTGACAGTGCAATCACCAATTTACTTTCATGACCAACAGCTCAACAGGCTACCAATGTCAAAGTGGGCTGCTGTAATCTACTGGAAGCCACTCGGAGATGTGCCCGGACTGGGAAATACCTTTAGCAAAGGATGAATATGTAACAATAATAATTGTTATTTTTCAAAATAACAGATTAGGTAATATGACTTTCAATAGTCTCTCAGCAGTTTTCTCAAAACCAAACTATAATAAGTTGTAAATGAAAATAAAGCCCCTTTGCATGTGCAGAAACAATGGCAGTGGTGGGTGTATTGGGAAGGGAATTGTGGCTCTGTGGAAATGGAATGTAGACAGGGGGAAGGTGATGTCAGTAGATATAAGGCAGGTGATAAAAGGAAGGGGAAATGGCCGTGTAAAAAAAACATGTGATTCTGTCAATTACGTTTTGTAACAGTTCCCCATTGTACTTACACCCTCACATGTTGACTAGCTAAACATAAAACAGACGTTAATGGGAAATGATGTGGAAGAGACTTGATATGCTGTAGCAGCTGTCTACTGAAATAGCAGACTATTGAAAACAACACAACCTTAATGAGCAATTAGCAGAAAGGATAAAAAAGTGAAACTGAATCATACATTTTTGGAAATTATTGTTGGTTGAGTTTTTTTTAAATGCCATATTTCCAAAAACCAAGCCTTGACTGGATATTTTCCCCAAGTGTTGAAAGGATCCATTCAGATCTATGGAGTCTCAATGGGTGCAGTTTGTCAACATTTCCACTGAGTATCAGTCATTTTCTCTATGTTGCAGCAGAAGCATCCTTCCTCATCTTGTAAAGGTTGGTGAGCTTTGTGGCTTTATCCAAAGCAAAAATTGAAACAAGCTGGAGATGGTATTTATTTTCTATGCTAGGCTGCTTGTGTTCATTCCTCTCCTGCAATAAACTAAGCAGGGTGCAGCCCTAGTGAGGTAACATTATGGTAAAAAGTATCACGTTGTGCAGTCATTCCATACTCATTTACATATACTCCACTACTTTTACTCATGAAAAGAAAATTACTGTTTTAAACTTGTTTAATTCTTTATGAATTTACAAGTTTAATCAGAATCAGGTTTATTATAACTGACTTGTATGACATGAAATTTGTTGTTTTGTAGCAGCAGTACAATGCAAGACATAAAAATTACTGTAATTAATAAAATAAATAAATAGTGCAAGAAGAAGGGATAAAGAGGTAATGTTTGTGGACCATTCAGAAATCCGATGGTGGAGGGGAAGAAGCAGTTTCTGAATCATTGAGTGTGGGTCTGTGCCTTCTCCCCAATGGTCGTAACCAAAAGACGGCATGTCCCAGATGGTGAAGGTCCATGGTGAAGGATGCTGCCTTCTTGAGGCACTGCCTCTTGAAGATGTCCTTGATGGTGTGGAGGTCAAATTCCTTTTGAGCTCCATAAGTGTACCAGCATTGCTTGTGTTGATCCTGGAGGCACATCAGATTTGGCTAATATCGCATCCACTTCTTGATTAATTGAAGATATCACTTCTTGGCATTATTTTGTTACGTACCAGCAACAATAGAAACACAACGAACCATGTATAAGTGTTAGAAACTATTTTATTAATAACTACTTATAATAAGAAGAAAAGTAAAAATGTTAGAAATTAAACATTAACCCCAAAACTAAATTCAAAGTGTGTGGCAAATTCCCAAACCCCAAGTCTAGGAATAGTTCTCAAAGTTCAGTTCAGCAAGTCATAAGGTGAAACGTGGGCAAAGGCTTTTGCAAAACCACCGTTGACCGAAGAGAAGATGTAGAGAAAATATAGAGAGAAATTGCGAAATCCACATGTTCCACAGTGGAACCCATATGACACCTCAATCTCCAATGATATCCACTGCTTTGTTCCAAAGTATCTACCACCCCGAAGGCATTCGATACGTGGCCACCCACAGAAATACCTGCTTTCTAGCACAGGTTAACGACAAAGTGCACTCCACTCGATTGCTCCAAATATCCATACATGGATTGTAGTGACAGATACAGCTATTGTTCTTCATCCATTGATACAGAGACCAGCAGTCAGTCTCTCTCTCTCTCTCTCTTTCTCTCTCTCTTCGACTCTCTGTGCAAAACAGCCAGCATGTTGTTATAGTCTTGCTGTCTTGGAGATAACACCACACACACACTGCTGCTCTACTGTCCAGGTGCCTTAAAGGGACATTCACCAAATAGCAACCTGGCTCGTTACAATTTAGTCATCTTCTATCTCAACTCTTCTTTAGTAACTGTATAACTCACTTCAGGAGTCTATTCAAACTCTCAATCTTCTTCACTATTCTTTTGAGTATTGTGTTCTGAGTTCAAGTGATCTATATAAAAATCTTTGTTTTAATCTCTACCCTTCTCTTGCAAGATAGTTCTTGGAACCACAACTTTTCTGTTATCCCATTTTCTCATCTTCAACCTTACTGCAGGGCTCAACAAGTGAACCTTGTCATCTGAACTACTTCTCTTCATATTATATGCCCTGATATTTACTTTATTTCAACTGCCTAATCTTTCACCTTTCCTTCCAGACTTATCTGCACCAGACACAGACTCATCCTAAGTCTTCAGTGCATTATCATTTCTGCAGGACTGTATCCTATTGCAGAATGTGGCATTGATCTGTAACTAGGGGTAAAAAAAGTCTCTGAGTGTTGATGTTTCATAATGAGACCTGACCTGCCTTGCATCATTTGTTTCTTCAGCTGTTCTTTCACCATTTAAGGAGAAGCTGAGAGATAGGAGAAGTGAATTTTGGTCCCATTTCATTTCATAATGAGCTTATTACCTGACGGAATTTCCTTGGGAAAACCACGTGTCGTGAGAATTAATGTGATGTTTTGTAAAGTCCATTCAGTAGTGCTGAGAGACGCAATGCTTTACCTCAATCTGTATTGAATGGCTGTCCACTTGCAACAGGAGGTTGTCCACACCATTCTCATTGTACCAAAGAATGGGTCTTGAGGGCTACTTACACATTTGTATTTAGAGTTCTCGGTCATAAGTGTTGCATTTAAGCTTTGCTCTTCACAGTGCATCAATATTGTAATAGACTCTCTATTGTGGCATTTTGTAATTGGTGAGAAGCTACATGGCTAACGTTATTCTTCTGTCTTTGGTCTAGCCTTGCACACTGAGGCTATATGCCGTCTTTGTGGCTGAATTATTTCTCTGCTCCAAACTGGAGATGTGCATTTCATTGATAGCAGTTTTTCCAATGGCCCTTCCTTTTATGCCAAACTTGTTCACGTGACATAGGCTTAGTACCGTGGCACAGTAGTGTAGCGGTTAGTGTAACACTATTACAGCACCAGCAACCCGGGTTCAATTCCCGCTGCTGTCTGTAAGGAGTTTGTACATTCTCCCTGTGTACCTGCATGGTTTTTCTCTGGGTGCTCCGGTTTCCTCCAACATTCCAAAGATGTACAGGTTGGGAGTTGTGGGCATGCCATGTTTGTGCCAGAAGCATGGTGACAGCACTTTCTCAGTAACGCAAAAAGACGCACTTCATTGTGTATTTGAATGTACATGTGACTAATAAAGAAATAACTTATCTCGTATTTTATCTAGCTTAGAGCTAATACTATTACCACTGCAGATTGCCCATGTACCAGATGAACACTGATATTATGTGCCAGCTGAAATTCTTTAGCATTTTTGCAAGCCATTCCCTTGATATGGCAATCTTGCAAATAATGCTCAGACATTAAATTTCATGTATTTAATAGTTTTGATTGAATTTGCTAAACAATGTAGGAACTAGGAGACAAAAGAATGCAGATGCTTGAATTTGGAGCAAAAACAAACTGCAGGAAGGATTCTGTGCGTAAAGCAGCATCCGTGGAGGCAAATAGTTGGTTGACATTTTTGAATTGAGATCCTGCATCAGGAACTGTGAGTGCAGAGGGGTGGAGGAACATACCCTGTTGCACTGGATTCAGAAGGTGATAAAACTATTGTGACAAGACAGCTTCTTCAAGATTAATAATGACTGATGGTCTTAGCTGACCCTTTGTTTCTGTTTCCAAATTTGTCACTTTGTGTGATCTCTGAAGGTGCTAGACTTCCATTCACACTTGCTCAAAGTTGCCTGTGGTGACCAATGCTCCATGTGAACCCCAAAGGGTTAGTGATCAGTGCCACAAGGAGTTGAATGGTCAAGGTCAGTGAAGGCATCTTCAGATGTTATCTCCCACCTAATAGAGCCACAAGCACTGCTCAATGCATCATATTGGTTATGGCAAGGACCTGGACCCACTGCAATTTGCCTACCGCCACAACAGGTCTACAGCGGACACAATCTCATTGGCTCTCCATCTGCTTTGGAGAACCTAGACGACAGTAAAACATATGTCAGGCTGCTGTTTATCGATTACAGCTTGGCGTTCAACACCATCATCCCCTCTGTACTAATCCACAGCTTCAAAACCTGGGCCTCTCAATATCTCTCTGCAGCTGGATCCTCGACTTCCTTATCGGGAAACTACAGTTAGTGTGGATCGGTAACAACATCTCCTCGCTGACAATCAACACAGGCGCACCTCAAGGATGCGTGCTTAGCCCACTGCTCTACTCACTTGACACTCATGCTCTGCTCTCTCTATACTCAGCTCAAACGCCATCTGTAAATTTGCCAGTGACACCACTGTTGTTGGCAGAATCTCAGATGGCGACGAGGAGGCGTACAGGAGATAAATCGTCTGCTTGAGTGATGCCGCAACAACAACCTCACACTCGACGTCAGCAAGACCAAGGAATTGCTTGTGGATTCAGGAAGGGGAAGTCGGGAGAACACACACCAGTCCTCACTGAGGGGTCAGTGGTGGAATGGGTGAGCAGCTTCAAGTTCCTGGGAGTCAACATCTTGGGGTATCTATCCTGGGTCCAACGCATCGATGCAATCACAAAGAAGGCATACCATTGACTCTACTTTGTTAGGAGTTTGAGGAGATTTGATATGTCACTAAAGACTCTTGCAAATTTCTACAGATGTACAGCAGAGAGCATTCTGACCGGTTGCATCACCACCTGGTATATAGGCTCCAATGCACAGGATCAAAAGAGGCTGCAGAGGGTTGTAAACTCAGCCAGCTCCATCACGGGCACAACTCTCCCAACTATCGAGGATATCTTCAAGATGCAGTGCCTCAACAAGGTCCATCACTAAGGACCCTCACCATCTGGACACGCCCTCTTCTCATTACTACCGTCGGGGAGGAGGTACAGGAGCCTGAAGTCACACACTCAGTGATTTAGGAACAGCTTCTTCCCCTCTGCCATCAGATTTCTGAACGGCCCATGAACACTACCTCATTATTCCTTTTTTTTGCACTACTTGTTTATTTTGTAATTTTTAGTAATTTTGTGTCTTTGCACTGAACTGCTGCCATGAAACAACAAGTTTCACAACATATAAATCAGTGATAATAAACCTGATTCTGATTGTGCTGATTTGCCAACAATCTCAAAGCTTCTAAATCCCCTTTATGTGCTTCTCCACACTTGCACTCATTTACCACTGCTCCAACCTCATGCATACTTTTCACAGCTTTCACATACTCAGTAATGACAACCAGGTAACCCAAATGCTTTGCATGGGATTCATTGTCATACATTCTCCTATCTTGTGGAAGGAAGTTGCAATGATCCTAAACCCCAACACAGCCTACTGAATGCACCAAATGACATTCTCAGCTCTTTGCTGATGTATCAGAAATAGCAATTTATCACTGGATTCTTTGGATCTTTGTTCGAGTCGGTGATGTATCTGGGAAGATCTACTGGCTGGTTTCCATCAGTACTGCCTTGATCCCAAAGGTCTGTTGTCTTGCAGACAAATGGTTTCACAGCTCAGCTCAGCAGTGACTAGAGAGATCTTAACAGTGAAAAGTATTTGAGATTAAGCATGCTTTCCACTATGGGAGGTCCTTCAAGCCAGAAGAGAAAGCATTGGTGTTTATTGGCACAATTACCAGTCTCTGTTCAACTCATTTCACTGTTTAAAATGAATGCAACTGGCACATAGCTGGTTCTGGGCAGGAGCAGTGGTTGTAGCATCCAATTCTTTTAGCTGTGGTGAGTACCTAAAATTGCTCGGTTATTTGTTACTGGAACAGATACAAATAACTTCATTATCTACCCTTTTGGAACCAACAAAAAAAGAAAAATGCACATGCAACCAGTTGTGATAGCACTGGATTTTTCTTGTTACCAAAAACATTTTTCTAGCAATCAGCTAGAAGCAATTCTGTAGAAAGCAAGTCCTTTTCAATGTGGGGCCTCCTGTCGCCATGGCAATTCAGGTGGTCTGTATTTATCTCAACTGAGCAAGAGGCTTTTTTTACAAAACAATTTTCATTGGAATCCAAGGTAGAATGAAGGTTTCTTTCTTCTCCCTAATGCATATGAAATCACACTGCTGAGGTCATCTGACAGATTAGATGGACTAATTGTGTTAATTGTTCATACAAAGAGATTGTTGCCTTGGCAAGAAGAGCCAAGACATCAGTA
Organism: Pristis pectinata; assembly: GCF_009764475.1. Taxonomy (NCBI): domain Eukaryota; kingdom Metazoa; phylum Chordata; class Chondrichthyes; order Rhinopristiformes; family Pristidae; genus Pristis; species Pristis pectinata. The sequence goes on along the minus strand of NC_067415.1, from coordinate 40,803,625 downwards.
GGTAAAAGAAGACTAGGCTAGGCTATGACATTTGTAAGCTTTTGCTTTCATATTTTCCTTGCAAATGTTAACACCATAAGCCTCAGCGAAGAAAAAAATGCATTAATTCAAGATGCAGCAGCTCTTATGAATGCACATGATGTATAGAAACAATCATTGAAAGATGCATTTGTGCAATTCATCATATTAAATACTTGCTAACTCTTAAAGCATTTGATGAGATCACTAAATGATTATGTGGAAGATTAAGCCTCGAAGAGGCATTTCATCATTTCAGTTGGTAATTTTGACAACATAAGCATTTTCGGCAAATTCACAAAGGAGTATTAATAATTCAGTCAGACAAGAAACATTTTGCATTACTTTTTTAAAACATTCACAAGTTTTGTAAGCACCGTGCAAAGAATTTTCTTCAGAAAGTTATATTGGGATGTCTTGCTGTTTGCTGAATTCCTTTATCTGACTGGGACTGAATTGAATATATGCAAATTGACATGATCTCTCTTGCATAACTTGCAGTCCTCATGGTAGAAGCAAGGAAAGCTTTTAACCCTATTATCATTGATGCCAATTAATCATCAATTGTCTGCTCACTAATTGCATGATCGGAAGACTGCACCTTCTACTTCAGGGGAATAAGGAGCATTGAAGAAAGTCCAAACTGTGCAGTAATGCCAAATAAATTCTGAGGAGAAAGAGTTTAGATTGCCAAAAAAAATTATGGCTCATTTGTATAAGGTGACTGGGGCAAGTTGATGTACCTCTTGCCAGTTTCGGTTGATTCTGGCAATATGCCCTGCAACAGAAGCTCCAGCTTCATGTCACTAAGAAGAGTGCTTATTGTTTACATGGAAGAAGTTTGAAGCAGTTCTTTGTGCCATGAGTCTTGGATGACCTAACCTTCCCAGAAATGATCAGAGGTTTTTTCCACAGGGAACACATCTATCTATAAAATATTTACAAGATCCTTTAAGGACATTTCCTTGATTACACTTTTAACAGAATGGTACAGGATGGAGAAAAAGAGTCTAGGATAGCATATACACAAAAAGTGCTGGCGGAACCCAGCAGGTCAGGCAGCATCCACGAAGGGGGAAAAAAACAGTCGACATTTCGAGCCGAGACCCTTCATCAGGACTGGAAAGGAAGAGGGCAGAAGCCAGAATAAGAAGGTGGGGGGAGGGGGAGGAGTACACGCAGGCAGGTGATGGGCGAGTCCAGGTGAGAGGGGGAAGGTAGTGGGTGGGGGAGGGGGGGGAAGATGTAATAAACTGAGAGGCAATAGGTAGAAAAGGCAAAGGGCTGAAGGGGAAGGAATCCGGTAGGAAAGGGCAGTGGACCATGGAATAAGGCATGGAGGAGGGGAAGAGAGGAGATGGGCAGGTCATCAAGGTGGGGGAAGGGAGCCACAGGAATAAGGGAGGACAAAGGAGAGGGAGGGAGGGGTGGGGTTACTGGAGGTTAAAGAAATCGATGTTGAGGCCATCAGGTTGGAGTCTCCCAGGGCAGAATACGAGGTGTTGTTCCTCCAAGCTGCGTCTGGTCTCAACATGGCAGTAGAGGAGGCTGTGGATAGACATGTCAGTATGGGAGTGGGATGTGGAATTGCTGTTGTGGCAGATGGAGCGAAGGTGCTCGACGAAGTGGTCACCCAATCTGCATCGCTGCCTCACTTGGAAGGATTGTTTGGGGCCCTGGATGGTGGTGAGGGAGGAGGCGTAGGGACAGGTGTAGCACTTGGTACAGTTGCAGGCATAAGTGCCGGGGGGTTTATCAGTGGGGAGGGGCAAGTGGACAAGGGAGTTGCAGAGAGAGCGGTCCCTTCGGAAAGCGGAGAGAGGAGGGGAGGAGAAGATGTGCCTGCTGGTAGGATCCTGTTGGATGTGGCGGAAGTTGCAGAGAATGATGTGTTGGATGTGGAGGTGAGGTCAAGGGGAAGGGGGTGAGGGCAGACGTGCGGGAAATGGAGGAGATACGGGTAAGGGCAGCATTGATGGTGATGGAAGGGAAATCCCTGAAAAAGGAGGACATCTCTGATATCCTAGAATGGAAAGTCTCATCATGGGAACAGATGTGGCGGACGTGGAGGAACTGGGAGAAGGGGATGGCGTCCTTACAAGTGACAGGGTGGGAAGACATGTAGTCAAGGTAACTGTGCGAATCAGTGCGTTTGGAGAAGATGTCTGTGGGTAATCTGTCTCCAGAGATGGAGACACAGAGATCCAGAAAGGGGAGGGAGGTGTCGGAGATGAACCAAGTGAATCTGAGGGCAAGGTGGAAGTTGGAGGCAAAGTTGATGAAAAGGTAGCATATGGGAGGATGTGGCCTGTGAAATGCTGAAAGGGGTTGTATTTTCCTGATGTGTTGGGAGCAGTGGGGTAGTCATTAAATTTTGCAATATATTTGATGGATGGCTGTAACTCAGTGGAATGGATGACATTGTGCACATTTAAGAACATTTTATAAGCAGAAAGTTTTGAGTTTTGTGGTCACCTGCACAACCAGTGAGGAGAGGAAAATGGAAAATAGATGCATCCCTGGAATCACCCACTGTGATAAGACTATTGAACAGTTGATGAGGTGGACTCTGACCTCACGATCTATCTTGTTGTGACCTTGCACCTTATTGTCTACCTGCACTGCACTTTCTCTGTAGCTGTGGCACTTTACTCTGTACTGTTATTTTTTTTACCTGTACTACCTCAGTGCACTCTGTACTAACTCAGTGTAGCTGCACAGTGTAATGATTTGACCTGTACGATCGGTATGCAAGACAAGTTTTTCAAGTGACAATAATAAACCAATACCAATACCGAAGACCTGCTGGATACCCTGCAGGGAGCAGTGAGGATACCCAGGGAGGTCACCTTCTCTCGGGATTGGATGTGGAATCCCACAGCTGATACCCAAGAACATGTGACTGGAACTGGCCACAGAAATCAGCAGCAGGTGTGTGGTGCTCCAACTCATGGATTTGGTGCTGCTGGCTGTTTAGTTATCTCACTAGATCAGGCAGGTTGGGTGCTGAGGCGCATTCAGAACATCCTGATCCTTGTTCCATTTCAATGGGGCTCCTTCCCCTCCAAAACCAGTTCCCACCCCACCCCACCCCACACCCCTACCCCCACCCCCCCCCCCCACCAGTCTGCCTTACTAACTGTAGTTCAGTATGTCACGTGCATGTTAAGCAAGCTATGAAGAAGTCCCCAAGTACATTGGACAAGATTATTTCAGCTGTCACTGCACAGATGCAAATGTCCTCCCTCGAGCTCTGCAGAAGCTACTTTGCAGCAGGATGGGAAAAGAAAAAGTAAACATTTGTTGTAACACGTGCCTTTTTTATTTGCCCGTTGGACAGTGGATGTTTCTGATAAACCAGCAATTATTCTTCATCCCCGATTCCCCATGAATTAAATGTCTTGCCAGGTCATATTAGAGACAACGTGAAAGTCAGCAACATGAGTGAGTCAGATGTCACATATAGGCTAGAAACTGAAAGTCAGAAAAAATTGCAGTTGCTGGAAATCTAAAATGAAAAAAGAAAATGCTAGAAGCACTCAGCAGGTCAGGCAGTATTTGCTGAATGAGAAATGGAGGAAGACTCTGAAAGTTTTTCAACCTAGAACAGTATTTCTCTTCCTCTTTCTGCTTGACCTGCTGAATGTTTCCAACATTTTTTGCTTTTATTTCACCTATTGGCTGGACTAGGAAAGCAGATGCCTAACTTAAAGGACATTGTTGGACTTGTATGAATTTTTACAGCAACTGAGTAGTTTGATGGTCACCATTTCTGATAACTGCCTTTTAAATACAACTGTCACAGCTCAACCAGTACGCTACAGTATTCTCATGCAATGCCAGTGTAAAGTTTCCATTTTATGTAATTATGTAAAATGAATATTTGACATCAGTTTATTGTTTGCAGCAATTTTGTGTCCATGAATAGCAAATGACATATAAATGGGGTCTACTTGGTTTTGCTGGAAGAGGGATGTAGGGGAAAAAATACCATCTCTATGTCATTACTGCAGTCTAACTGAACCTTGCACCTATCAGTGCATCTTGGGCAACTCATGCAACATTTTAAGCTGCTACACCATGATTGCTACGTCTTTCCCCCTTCTCTTCTTCCTCCTCCTTCTATATCCTCCTCCTCCTACACCACCTGTTCCTCAAACAACCCTCATTGCTATGCTATGTTGTGAAGGCAACCACCATTTTTGATTTCTCGGTCAATGTATAGTGAAAGATCCCCGAGAGGGGTCAATGTTACAGAGGCTTGCTTACATACACTTCAGGTAGAGAGATTGCTTTGTTTGCGGTGCCCCATTAATAGACCTAGGCATGCTATGTTGGCGCCGGAAGCGTGGCGACACTTGCTGGCTGGATGTAGCCCATCCAAAGACTTTAGGGCAGGCGCAGTAGTGCAGCGGTTAGCGTAATGCTATCGCAGCGCCAGTGACCCGGGTTCAATTCCGGCCACTGTCTGTAAGGAGTTTGTACATTCTCCTTGTGTCTGCGTGGGTTTCTTCCAGGTGCTCCGGTTTCCTCCCATATTCCAAAGACGTACGGGTTAGGAGTTGTGGGCATTCTACGTTGGCGTTGGAAGAGTGGCGACACTTGTGGGCTGCACCCAGCACATTCTCAGTAATGCGAAAAGACGCATTTCACTGTATGTTTCGATGTACATATGACCAATAAATAAATAACTATCTAAAAGACCTTCTCGATGCAACAGGTTTTCAGCGATTAGTCTTTGTCCCCGAGAAATCTGCCTCAGTCCAATTGGAAGACTGAATAGCTTACTGAGGGTGAGGTGCAAAAGGATAGAGGAATTGTGGCAGCTATCCATGTATCTTGTCGGACCTGGAAAACATCTGTGGGGTTTCAGTTCCTTAATGAAATGGAATCTTTTCCAATTGAATAAAACTCCATTCTGCTCTGGCAATGGTTTGGTTCCCATTCCTTTATTAACAGGAACCCATTCAGGCCAGCAAATCCAGATATCCTTTCATTGTGGTTGGCATCATATATGGAAATGTCAGTGTGAGCAGTTATCACAAGCCAGGTACTTGTTACTTGGTTGAAACATTCCTAAGTGACCAATTGTAAATCCTGCAGGTATCTCTGGTGCAACCCTGGAATGACCTCAAGGCATAGAACGTGAAAGCTGTGATCACACTCCCAGTCAAAGGGAGAATGTGACTACCAGGTCCAGTAAGTCTAGCTCGAGGACACTGCAGAAATTTGCAATCACATAGTGTAATAGCCTGAGCCTCCTGAGATGCTCTTCCACTGACATTTTGACAAATCAAGTCTCTTGCTATCAGCTACATCCAGAGTTCAGTCTCCTGTGAACTGCTCCTATGTCATAAACCCCTCAGTCGCACAGCGCAACTTCATCAACAAGGTCTGGACTAATCCTCTCAAAGTTTCTTTCAAAGTTTGTGAGGGATTTGTTGTGATTTATGAGGGAACACAATTCCTATGGGGGTTTCGGGGGTGGGTGGTGTTGGACGAACTATTCACTGCAACTCACTGGAGCAGTTATGAAGCTGTAAAATTCTAACATGATTATAAAATTACCTGTGAAACTTTGCTGTCATCAGGATTTCACTGGTGAATTTCAGAGCTCAGGAAATGCCTGTGCCTTGGCATTTTTTAAATCCACATCCTGCCCCTCCTGTACCAAACACCCACTCATCAACTGATGCGCTCACATTAAATATCAAAGCCAAAAGTTTGCATTGTATTTTACCATCAGAGGGTTTTAGACCAGCAACAAATTTCTAATCAGCATTTTCTGTTTTAAGCCCTGTAATCCTCTGAGAAATACACCCATCCAGTGCAGCTAAAATCCTTTTATTTTGCCCTATACCCTATTATCATGTTGTCTAGAGAATTCCCATGCCACACAGATAGCATGAGGATCTTACTGAAGAGTTCTTAATGACAACATAGCATGAGGATCTTACTGAAGAGTTCTTAATGACAAGCCTGCCCTTCAGAGCAAGGCAAAGCCAAGCTCTGCCAACTATTGTATGAAGACCTGTGGGCTAGATCATCTGATCAGACAGCACTGTTGTGACAATTCCCACCACATTCAATGTTTGTACCATTGGTTTAATTCAAGTGACCAAAGGGAATCTATGTCAAACCTCCCAGACTGACGCCCCAGAATATATTATTTGAATAACTGACACACTTATTAGGAGAGCTGGGGAATTCGTACAGTTTTGCATGAATAAAATGCAGCATTGTGACAGAGCCATCAAGTTTCATCACATTGTCAGATTCCCCCAAAGTGCAGAGCACAGAAGTTGGCAGACACATGGCACTATAATCCCTAACTGTGAGCTCTCTCAACCATCATAATCAATAAGGAAACAGCATACTGAATGAGTAGATTACATGCAACCAGATGCAAATCATCCATTATGTCAATCTTATATTTAGTGCAAGTTGTCAAAATGTATTCATTCAAGGAATTTTGTCCCCTCTAAGCTCTTAAAAAGAGATAGTCAAGCAAACAGATGGCTTGTGGGTGACGAGGCATACCCTTTGCTGCCATGGTTAATGATTCCACTAAGGAGCACTTTAAGGAGGCATGTGTCTCTATCAGAGCTGTCACAGAGCCATAGGGAAGGCTTTATTACTTTGAAAAATTAGGACAGGCTCTGCAGTAAGTTTCAAAGTAAATTCAAGGAGTTTAATTCTGTAAACTAATTGTAATTTAGAAACCAGAAGCAAAAATAAATAGAATTTCAAGATTATCTTGTAGCAAAATGATATTATTTAAAAATTAAACACTTTGACCTATATAATAATTGTCATCTGCCAGCTTGTTTTTCAAAGGCTCATGACTGGATACAAAGGTGTATTTGAACATTGTGAACAGCACTCAAGCAACAGCTCACACTATTTGAGATAAAATTGCTTCCTCATGTAAAATGGTGTTGGATTATAAAACACGATCTGATCATATTCTTAGAAGTGACGCTATCTTAGATATGTGTTTTATCACCTTGCAAGGCTTCTCTGAGCTTTTAAATAGGCATTGTCCAATTCATTCCCAAAATAAATTTGTTTGTTTAGTTATTTTCTTCCTGTTCCTGAAAATGTGAATTATTTGCATCATAAGATTTCAGCATGTAAAAAATACTTATTTTGTGCACAATGTCAAAGCTCATGACATATCCTGGAGTATTTCCTTTAACAATACGATAGTTTATCTCCAACGATGTTGCCACTTTATGCACCTACCAACTATTTTCCTCAAGGTGTCATGTCAACATTAAAATAAGCTTTATGTCAATATCAACTACATAAAAGCTTATTTTAATGTCAACATTAAAATAAGCTTTTATTTAGTTTAAACCTACCTTTTTTCAGTGGTGACTTCTTAGGTCATGACGACTTACTTAAGGCAAGCCTGACCATCCATACCAAGTGACCTTATTTACATATCTAAGGTAACCATTGCTTTTTTAGGCAGCTTCTTGCAAGGTCACTTTTACAGATACAGTAAACACAAATTGGATGTAGGATCTTGAAATTGGTCCTTTTTGACCCTGCTGTGTACCCAGGAACCAGATAAAGCAGAACATGTTCCTACTTCTTTATATCTGAGCCATGACAATGAAGGTGAGCAGGCTCTTTGGTCATGTGAATGCCAGAGCTGAACCTGAATCCACCCATACACAGTGATCCACATGCGCACACTTTCTCACAGAACAGTGATCAAGAAGAGGGATGATGACTATCTTCCTAATTCTAAAACCTTGGAACTCAAGGGGATCATCAATCAACTAGATACTGTCTGGTCCATTTGACCATCTGTACTGCTCTGTGGCTTTTTACACATTAAGCAATTGAAGGATCCCACCATGATAGCCTAATAAAGGAACATTATTTCAAAATATTTCACCAGTTTTGAAAATAAGACTGTGAAAAAATTATACATGAAGCAACAAATTCTAAAATAAGATGCATGCAGTGATAGGTTTAATGTTTCATTTTAAATTGTAGATACCTACCAGTGAGAAATATATTTGAATTGCTGTAGGTATTCTAGGATCCTGTGAACTTCCTCTTTAGATGCAGGTTGGATTTTTAACAGTGGAAGAGTAAGTCATCAGTGAAATCAAAGCCTTGGTCAATGACATTCAAAGGTTTTGTTTTCTACCAAGAAATTCACTTTGGCAAATATGCTTCACAGATGCTTTTAAGATTCCTATCTGCACTGTGCTGTTAAACTAGTGCACTTGTACAAAATGGCTTAATTTTCTTGGTGTATACGTTTAGATGAAATTTTTATTTCTCTAACGCACAAAATGATTTATCCTCCAGCTATAATTCTGTAAGTTTCACACTAAAATATTAGCTGATTGGTAGATTATTTTTAAATCAGGCTGTTAATGAATTGAAGCAATGAATTGTGAGTAATATCTTCCTAGCTAAGTTTTACTCACAGATTTTAGAAATAAAATAACTGCATTTATTGTAAATAACAACCGATTTCTTTAATTACCAATGTGACTCTCAATGCCAGTTGAGTATCTTAAATATCATTTCATTTATTGTGAAGAATATTTCTGTGAATCTGGAGCTGAATTTAATAACAGTCACACTATTCTCTAAACCCCAAACCTGTTATTTAGAAATAAACTTACAAGACATTTGCTTTCTAATGATTTCCCTATTCTTCCTTTTGACTGTTTTCTGCTGAATATTGACACACAATTAATTTGTTTTTGTCGTCTATTCTTAGCTCCTTCCTGTATTGAAGAATGGCAACCTGCCCTGTACACCCTCCTCTTCCATCCATACGTTCCCATTTTCCTCTTTGACTGACAACTGCATGGTAGCAGCAAGAGTACATGACAGAGGATTAATGATGAAGTAAACTGAATTAATTTTCTATTTTTAATTTTAAAACACAAGAAGAAAGTTTGTAGATTTCACACATGATGTTGCCAAGTCTCTATTTCATTCCGTATCACCTGGCTCCTTTTAAAAAAAAATCATTGTCTTCTGAAAAACTCTAAGCTGCGATTTAGTCTTGGTGCACTATTAACCGATTCTCTGTTAAATTTCATGGACACTCCTTGCCCATGTCCTCAACGTTAACCTTTAAGTGCTTATCCTTCATGTCTCCCTTCGGCTTGGTGCCCTCTTCATTTCTCTGACACTGGCTTCATCCTTGTTGCTCATTCCTTCCCTGAACTGCTGCTTCCCTTTTAGCCTCTACATTTCAAACCCTTGAAACTTCTTCTCCATTTTTATTTCCTTTTTCTTCTTCGATCACTCAGCCCTTTCCCAAAGGAAGATGTAGACTACATTCTGGCTTTCAACCTTTTGAATGCACTCATGAAGAAAGATTCCGGGAGTTGGCCAAGCCAATAATTGCAATTTTCTGTGTATTCCGGTGTCAACCCTCCAGACTAAAATGCAGAAAATTGCATACAAATATATGAATTAGGAGCAGGAGCAAACAACTCAGCCCCTTGGGAACAGCACCTCTTATTCTGTCTGGGTAGTCTACAACCAAACAGCATGAACATTGAATTCTGTAATTTCAGGTAACCTGCTACCCCTCTGTCTCTTATTTTTCTCTCTCCTCCTACTCCACCCAGTTCCTTCTCTACACACCCCACACCTACACACCACCACCACCCCAGCCCCGATCACCATTTCCTTCCCTTCTTCCACCCACTCAATCTGCCCACCACCCATGCGTTCCTTCCACTGGGTCTTCTCCCTCTATTTCTGCCCACCCCATCTCCCTCATTTGGTACCAAGCTCCACCTTCCTCTTCTTTCAGATTCCATCATCTGCGGCCCTTTGTTGTCTCCACAAATCACAATCCCAGCCCATGTCACTATTTCCACTCTTCCCTCCTCCATCTGCCTATCACCCCTCCTCACCTGGATCCATCTGACACTTGCCAGCTCTTGCTCCACCCCTTCCCCTCACCCCTTTATACTGGCTATCTCCCCTCTACTCTCTCAGTCCAGATGAGGGGTCTTGACCCAAAATGTCGACTGTCCATTGTCCTCCACAGACGATACCTGACCTGCTGAGTTCTTCCAGCAGTTTTTTTTTGCTTCATATTTGTCTTAAATGGGCCATTCCTTTCACTCTTTGAAACGTTCATGGATAGGAGCCTAGACTATCCAATCTTTCCTCATAATACAACCACCCATTCCAGGCATTAGCCTGGTAAATCTCTGAACTGCTTCTAATGTTATGATATCTTCCCTGATAAAAGGACATCAATATAGTACGTGGCACTCCAGATAAGGTCTCACCTTTATACAATATAACTGAAGCATAAACTCTCTATCTTCTTTGTTTTCAATTCGCCAGTGATAAATAATAACATTTCTGTTAGTTTTCCTATTACTTGCCGTACCTGTATTTTATCCATTATGAATCATGCACCAGGTCCCCCAGATCGCTCTGCATCCTCTCATCATTTGGATGATCATTTTATTTTTCCTGTCAAAATGGACAATTTCATATTTACCCACATGATGCTACATTTGCCATATCTTTTCCCACTCATTTAACCCATCCCTATCCTTTTGTAGCTTTCCTATTTTTCTTAACAAAAGTTAGCGGGAAAATAAGTTGTTTCATCAGCAAATTTCACAGCTGTGGATTTGTTGCCATTACCAAAGTCTTCAAACTGCAAAAAGTTGAGTTCCCAAAGCTGAAACATATGACACACCACTTCTTTTGTATCTTGACAACCAGGTAAAAGACCCATTTATGCTCCCGTGTTTCCTTTTAGCTAAGCGTTCTTCTATCCATTCCTAAATGTTACCACTGACACCATGAGCTTTTATTTTCCACAATTACCTGTAATGCAGCAGCTTATCAAAATAGCCAGAGATCAGAAGCACAATGTTCACATACAAATCCATTATTTGCAAAACCTCACCGACAACTTATGACTTTCCAATATTTATCTTTACATTCATGTTTTTCTTACTTGAGTTCTCTGTGGATTTAAGGAAAGCTGAAACTAGGCTCTTCCTGCAACAAAAAGAAAAATCAGAGCATGAGTCACAAACCTTACAGCTTCAAATTCAAAAAGGTCTGAGTCAAATTGCCTGCCAGTTTTTCAATGGGAAAATTATGGCACAGAGGCAAATTAAAAAGAAAAGCAGGAGATGAGATTAATTTTAAAATTCAAACTGTATTGAACATGAAATTTTGTTTCAAAACCTCCATATTTGCACTTAAGGTCCTTCTTCAGGCAAATTCTCTTCACAATATGAAGAAAATACTCCCAGACAGATGAGTATAAACAAAATCCTAGAACTATTGAACAAACAACTGCCATTTGCAAAGTAAGATCTTTTGAGTTGTTCTGGACTATTGAGTGAAGATGGACGAATGACCTTCCTGGTACCTTTTGGTCAATGATGAAAGGAGGATTTTATCTGTACAGTTCCAAATTGACAACCTTATCTGCTTCAGTTCCAAGAGTGCAGTACAGAATCTTGTTTTCAAAGATAATTATCTGATGTTGCAATCTGCAACATTTATGGGTGTTGTCACCTCCTTTTATCAAGCTTTCTGTCTAAAGTGGTGAGTGTCCATATGAGGTTTTTAAGGTTTTTCTTTTAAACTGCTCATCTTGGAGGGCCATTGATATAAATGAGCCCATTCTCACATTGGAGTGAAGTGGGACTATAATCATACAGGATCTGACAGATTTGAACACAAACTCCAGAGACTATGTTTGGCATAAACTCTCTCAAGACTCGTGTCAAGAAAGAAGGATTATCACTTTGTCAGACCCTGTGACTTCACCCATCTGCAAACCTGCAAACAGATTTGTTTAAAGTAAACCACACACAAAAAAATTGGAATAGTGGGTTAAATTAGTTCACCAATTTCGTCTTGCTGACCAACAGCCTCTCACAAAGATCCCTGCATCAGTGATTCAAGTCTATCTTCACACCTCAGAAAATCTGGTGCCTCTTCACTAGCCAGATAACTTTAAGGAGCTGACAGTGCGACCACATTTCAAATCCTTTGATGGTTTTCTTCTGACTAACTTTCACTGTACTGTGTTCTGTAGGATGCAGAAGGACATTTCTTGTGAAAACTTTGGTTGCATGTTTACTTCTAGCCTTACTTTTCCCTGTTGAATCTGTAAGATTTGTTTTTATTATGCCATTAATTTTTATTTTTCAATTTGCTTTGAACAGTAATAAACAGATGTTAAAGGATTCGAGATAGTCAAAGCTTTCAATAAAGTCAGACAGTTAGCAATTTCCCATAAGTTTTCACTATTGCCCTCTTGCATCACTTGCGTGTCATTGAATGTCTTCCAGCACTCCCACTTTGTGCCACACCAGCTGCTGAGTTCATGCTCCTGTGTTGCCAATCAAATATTCATCATTGGCATGCTGGAGATTATCGACTTTTCTTCTTCCAAAGCTAGTTCAACAGAAGTTCATCTGTATCAGTATTACATTGTTTCTACCAATTTGCCCTTTAGACAAACTATATTAGCAGTACGAGTACTCCATCCCGAGCACAAGAAAGGAAAGAAACAATCTCACTCTACAGACACTTTCATCTGATTGTAATTCACTGCCAATCAGAGTGAAATCATAAAGGCACCTTCATTAGTCTATGGTCCGCACTGTTCCAACTCAAGAAACATGCAATAAGGTAATGTGACACCAGTGACATATAAAGGGTTGAACAAAGGAATGGAGAGGAGTTCACTTTCTGCACCTCTACATCTTTAGATACCGAAATTTGATAGCCCTAAAATCAGGTGCAAAGATCATGATGCTCAATTAACTTTTGCCTGTTTGGCAAAATGTGGCCAGCAACCAATTAACATGTCTATCCAGTGCTAATTGTGTTAGTCATTGGCTGCGCTCTTCAGTAGCCGGCCAGTACTGTGAGTGACCAGCTCTGATTATAATTATCCTGAACGACATGATGCCAGCCGACACCTTTTAAAAGCTGCAATGTGTGCCAGTTGATGTTTTATAACTGAGGGTAACCTGGAAAACTGTAAGGGAGAAATACAAAGCACTCTCCTTGGTTTCCCAATGCAGCATCTGTAGCTTTGGTCAAAAGGACGGAGAGGACATTCCACAAGATGCAGGGAGAGCCTCCAAACATGCAGTCAAACAGCTTTACAAATTGGCATCTGACAAGACATGCTCAAAAATAAAAGGAGTCTGCCTCAAATATCACCCTGGTACCCAACCAGCACAAATGATGCCCAAGTAATCAGTGCTACCAATCAAAATTTCATGCCTACAGAAGATGCTCTCAATCTAATTAATCAACAAGTGTTGGATAAGCATATTGATAGGAAAGGTTAAGAGGGATACAGCCCAAACGTGGGCAAATGGACTCGCTTAGGTGGGCACCTTGGTCGGTCTGGACAAGTTGGGCCAAAGGGCCTGTTTCCTTGCTGTATTACTCCATGACTCCAGAACTGTAACAGAGAATCTTACAGCAAAAGATTGGTAATGAGCAGAATAGTTGTTTCCTACAAAATGTGTAGCAGTGATTTTTTTAAAATATAAACAGAAAGACTGGAAGGAAGGGGAGGCTCAGTAGTATCACACCAGTGTAACCAGCATAGTAAATGACAAATTGCTTCAAATTTATGTCATTGATTTTTTAAAAAGTTTGACACAGTAGTACTGGAGTAGGGTAGATGGAAGGCCAGAAACACTTTACCAATAATGACTTTCTTTGTACAGCACCATCAAAAGAAGCTGTTGCTTTTACCCAAACGAAATTGAACAGGATGAAAAACTGCTGTCTGCTGGGATTTGGCTATTATCCATTAAAGGATGGATGAGAAAGCAACTTTAAAAGTATATGAGAGGCAGAATAGTGTCTGATAAAGCTGAACAAGTTTCCATTTTTTTTGTGGTAACACAGATGTTAAAATCTATCCTGAGTTTCCAGCGTTCCACTCCTTCAACAGCATTCCAGCTTATATTAATATAAGCAAAGAAAATAATAGCAACCAAGTGCATCCCGATTTTCACCCTGTGGGACCCATTGACATTCTTTGGCATTTTTTTTATAGATAGTAAATGTTACACATTGTGACAATGAGAATAAAGTGTGACGTAAGGATATAATTTTGAGACTATTTTAAATAGGGTATGGTTAGCTCAGGCAGCAAATCCTGTGTGCCTATTCATAGGAGGCATCTGTTCATTTTGTAAACTGCACTTTAGTAGATTAGATCTCTGTGATTGCATAAAACATTTTTTTCTACTATTGCATTCCCAAAAAAGGTTTGTTTTCGTACATTGATTTTAGGCACTGCGCAATATTTGACATTGCCTCAAACAATTACAGAATAGCTCTTGGGAAAGGTAAGCGCCCATTCTTAAGGCCACACCTGAGAGAGATAGCATTGCTAGTGGCTGTTGAGGATGTTAAGTATTGGTATTGTTTTATTATTGTCACTTGTACCGAGGTACAGTGAAAAACTTGTCTTGCATACCAATCGTACAGGTCAATTCATTACACAATGCAGTTACATTGAGTTAGTACAGAGTGCATTGAGGTAGTACAGGTAAAAACAATAACAGTACAGAGTAAAATGTCACAGCTACAGAGGAACTGCAGTGCAGGTAGACAATAAGGTGCAAGGTCACAAGAAGGTAGATTGTGAGGTCAAGAGTCCATCTCATTATATAAGGGAACCGTTCAATAGTCTTATCACAGTGGGGTAGAAGCTGTCCTTGAGCCTGGTGGTATGTGCCCTCAGGCTCCTGTATCTTCTGCCTGATGGGAGAGGAGAGAAGAGAGAATGACCCGGGTGGGTGGGGTCTTTGATTATGCTGGCTGCTTCACCAAGGCAGCGAGAGGTAAAAACAGAGTCCATGGAGGGGAGGCTGGTTTCCGTGACACGCTGGGCTGTGTCCACAACTCCCTACGGTTGTGTCAGGCCAATTCCAGAAGAGAACATAAGATATTTGCAATATTGTACAGTTTGCAGTTCATAGAACATACAACAACGAACAGTACATTACAGAACAGGCCCTTCGGCCCACACTGTTGTGCCGACATAGCTAATCCGTCCTACCTATAGAATGTCCCTATCCCTCTATTTTCCTCTCATTCATGTGCCCATCCAAGCCCCTCTTAAAAGCCCCCAATGAATTTGCCTCCACCACCCTATCAGGCAATGCATTCCAGGCATCCACCACTCTCTGAGTAAAAAACATACCCCTCACATCTCTTCTGAACCTACCCCCTCTCACCTTAAATGCATGCTCTCTGGTATTGGATCGCTCAATAGTGGGAAAAAGATATTACTTGTCCACCCTATCTATGCCCCTCATAATTTTATACACTTCCAACAGATCATCACTTGGCCCCTACCGCTCCAGAGAAAAGAGCCTAAGTTTCTCCAGCCTCTCCTGATAGCTCATGCCCTCTAATCATGGCAGAATCCTGGTAAACCTCCTCTGCACCTTCTCTAAAGCCTCGACATCCTTCCTATAGTGAGGTGACCAGAACTGCACGCAATACTCTAAATGCAGCTAAACCAGAGTTCCATAGAAACACATCATAACTTCTTGACTCCTATACTGAATACCTCGATTAATGAAAGCAAGCATTTCATAAGCTTTCTTAACCATCCTATCTACCTGTGTAGCCACTTTCAATGAGTCATGGACTTGCACCCTAAGGTGTCTCTGTTCTTCAACACTGTTAAAGGTCTTGCTCTTAAGAGTGTACTGCCTCTTGACATTAGTCCTACCAGGGTGCAACACCTCACATTTATCTGGGTTAAACTCCGTCTGCCATTTCTCTGCCCACATCTGCAACTGATCTATATCCCGCTGTATCCATCGCCAGTCTTCTACACTAATCACAACTCAACCAATCTTGGTATTGTCTGCAAACTTACTAACCCACCCATCAACATTCTCATCCAGGTCATTTATGTATATCACAAACAGTTCACTGGGGTTTATGGGATGTCATTGACACTATCCATTTAAAGAAAGTGAGGTGTGTTTCGTTCCCACATGCAGGAGACTAGCAGGTGGAAGAGTACGTGGTTTTGCTAAGATTATAGGTTTTCTCATAATTGAAGGTGTTGTTGAGCACACATACCGGACACTTTGCAAACTCCATATTGGCAACCTGCAGATCCACTGCAACAGGGAGTGACTCCAATCCCTGAGCATTGAGCTGGTTTGTGACTGAAGCCAGTGAATCACACAGGTCATCACCTAGTATCCCAGCATCAATCATGATGATTTCATTTTGAGGCGGTCCGTTGTGAGAACTGCATTTACAGCACCATGATAAACCATGTTTGGCTGCAAGATAATTAGGGCTTTCCATTTAGCTCAAGACTCCAGGGAATAATACACAGGAATGTAGAACAAGCATTCAACACTGACAGATTGAGTGTGATAGAGCACACTCTTATGGTGCTGAAGTGACACTCACACAACCTACTCTGGGACAAGGTGGCAGATTTGGCAGAGTAGGCATCAAGTTTACTGATGCAACCTCAGTTTCAGTGCCCCAGGGTGCAAGGGAAGCATACGAGATGCAAGAGCAGGAGGGATAGAAGTGTGGATGCATCCTAAGCCAGCTCTCCTTGTCTGGGAATGTCTGTGAAGAACTCTTTGAACACTGTAAACCAAATCCACATGCCATTAAACGTCCAAAATAAAACAAACAAAACATAAAATTCAAGATGAAATTTGCATACTTGTCCATGTTATATTGCAGAAAAATCAACCAACTGCCCTTCTCCATTCCCTTGGTCCGTGTCCTAGTGCATATCTACACAGCACTTGCCCAGTGACGGCAGCTTTGGTTAGTTGAAGATTGTTACCTTTCATTGCAGGAAACTGCAGCTGACCTGGAGGACGACAACCTCAAGCAACTCCAGGCCTTGAAGGCCTGTCTACAGACTTCATCACCTCAGTATAAGCACCTTTGGCTGGCAAGCGACAGCAAGCTGACTGGTAGAATAACAAAAGGGCTGAAGAGTAATGCTGCCTTCCTAGAGGGCGCTGGTTTTCCACAGAGCCACAGTCACTCCCCACAGCAATGCCTCAACAATCCTTGTAGCCTGTGGGAGGAGAATTATTGAAGTGTAGCCCCTCATGAACATCTCATCCACAGTGCAGGCACCCAGCTGAGTTCACAGGAAACTGAGTTTCCACTGCAGCACTTAGACATTAGGTGTTTCAAAGGAAGCTGCGATGTTGGCCATCAGACACTACTTACTGATCAGTTCACAACCGTGCAAATGGAAAGACTTGCATTTATAAAGCACTGTTTATAATGTCCCCGAGCACTCAGCACCAAACAGTTGAAAATCAAAGTGGTAATGTAGGAAACACCATATCACATTTGTGTATAGTAAGGTCCCACAAGTGGCCAAATATTGCAGATTTGTTTTTAATGTAGTTGATTGAGGGATCAGCCCCCTGCTATTCTTCAAAACAGTGCCATGGAGTCCTTCACACGTGAATCCATCAATGTCATTTATTGCATCCAGTGCTCCCAGTGTGGCGTCCTCCACATTGGTGAGACCCGATGCAGATTGGGGGATCGTTTTGTCAAGCACCTTCACTCTGTCCAGCCAGGATCTCCCAGTGGCCAGTCAATCAATTGAATTCCACTTCCCATTCCCACACTGACATGTCTGCCCATGGCCTCCTCTCCTGCCAAGTTGAGACCAGACACAGATTAGAGGAACAGCACCTCATATTTCGCCTTGGTAGTCTCCAACCTGAAGGCATGAACATCAACTTCCGGTAACCACTCCCCTCTGTCCCCTTTTATCCCTTATCTCACCAGCCCCATCACCCCTTCCCTTTCCCCTCCCCAGCCCTCTCCATCTTCCCATCACCCACACATTCCTCTTCCCATCCTCACCTCCTTCCCTTTATTCCATGATCCACTGTTCTCTCCTATCAGATTCCATCATCTTCAGCCCTTTATCACTTCCACCTATCACCTCCCAGCTTCTTACATCATTCCCACTCTCCCCCTCGCTCACCTACCTATTACCTCCCTCTCACCTGAATCCACCTATCACTCACCTTTGCTCCATCCTATCCCCCCTCCCTCCCACCCTTTTACACTGGCTATCTCCCCTCTTTCTTTCCAGTCCTGACCAAGGGTCTCAACCTGAAACGTCAACCGTCCATTTCCCTCCACAGACACTGCCTGGCCTGCTGAGTTCCTCCAGTATTTTGTGTGTCGCTCCAGATTTCCGGCATCTGCAGTCTCTCTCGTGTCTCCATGGACCCTACATGCCCACCCAAAGCAAAACATAAGTCCTCAGAATACATCTTTTCAAAAGTTGACACTTCTGACAATCCAGTACCTTGTCAGTGCTGCACCGATGGGTCAGTGTAATTTTTGAAGGTGGTCTTAAACCCACAACCTTCTGACTTAAAGGCAAGAATGATATTGACTGAGAACACTTCTACTTCTACTTAAAAGATGACTACCAGACTCTACAAAGCCTGGTGTCAAAAGTTTGCTTGACTCCCCCAGTCCTTCAACATTACAAGCAGATTCCTGGCAGTTTTCACTGGTGCATACCCATCAGTATCTTTCTGAATCCTGCTACATTGATGTACTCATCTGAATCCTTTGCAGAATAAACTCAAGTGTGACCTTGGTCTCTGGTGACCTAATTTTTCCCGGCTTCGTGCCTTGCAGCAAGCCACTTCTGCCTGGTGTCTCCCGATATACAGTATAGAGCCCACTTCCATGTTGTTCTCCAAATTGTGCAGCGGCTAGAGCTGCAGGCTGTGTGTGAAATCAAGTGAATGTGTGCATTCATTATCATGGTCTGCTTGCTTTTCCTTCACTGCATGGCTGAGTTGTACTTATCTGAACTGGAAGAGGTGCACAGGTAAAGCCATTGTATGAGAAGCGGCGAGTGTAAGAGATTCACACTGACACGAGCTCATCTTGTAAATCAGATGAAAGTGCAGGATATGCAGGAGGTGACTTTTGAGGATGAGGATTATTTAAGAAGATACTGCTTGCTTCGATGGTTTCAGCCCACCACTGGAAGTTATATTACCAATGGCCAAACAGTAATGGCTAGCACCAACACCTCCATGGGAGTTAGGACAGGCAGCTGTTTCCGTCTCATGCCCATTAGATCCTCCTGACTCTGACTGTGCAACAACTTGCCCTGCAGGAGAGAGACAGATGTGTGTCAATGTAATCTGTGGCTAGTACAGTTGAATAGTTGGCAGCACATGCAATTTGGGCAAAACAGTTGTGAAGATTGCAAGACTGCTGTGTGTTTGAGTGTATTGGAGCAGATGAATGATACTTTTGTGTCTGAAAAGGTGGTTAGTTGGTGAGTGATGGGGTTGTGGTGAATGGAGTTTCACCAAAGGTTAGAGTAGCAGTTGGTGGGATGTTGCATTTGAAGACGTATTCACTGAGCATAGTCATTTCAGGATAATGAATTTCTTGCGGCAACACCACTGGCTCATTGGGACTTGACCTCAATCAGTTATGACCTCTGCTAATGACATCTTCTGCAATCTGTTCCCACTAACTTCCGAGCATGTGTATAACGGGCCTCCTGGCCCCTCCTGTGGATACAAGCCATCTCCTTCCACTAAGCCCAGAGAAGCCTCAGAGCTTGCTATCTGCCATTTTTTCACTGTTTACCAGGCAAGCTTCAGTTGTAGAATGCTTGCCAGTCATGGTGCCTGTCCTCTTTAGGCTGTTCTGACTTGTTGTAATTGTTTCCAATGGTTCCCATTGAATCTGTTCAGCCAATCAACATTGTGGTTACCATGGGTTGGATGCTGTATTCATTATAATGGGCAAGCAGTAAAAAGTTAATATGCTCACTAAATTGTACTCAACAGGCAATGGTTAATGTTGTATTTAAATTACCATATGTGTCTGCAGACCTATCAAATTTAGACTCCTCTGGCATGTGATTTGGAATCAAGTAACAAAATTATATTCATAAGAACGTAAGAAATAGGAGCAGGAGTAGGTCATCTGACCCATCAAGCCTGCTCCACCATTCAATGAAATCATGGCTGATCTGGCCGTGGATTCAGATCCACCTACCTGCCTTTTCCCCATAACCTTTAATTCCCCTACTATGCAAAAATCTATCCATATGTGTCTTAGATATATTTAATGAGGTAGCTTCTACTGCTTGTTTGGGCAGAGAATTCCACAGATTCTCTACTCTTTGGGAAAAGCAGTTCCTCCTCATCTCTGTCCTAAATCTACTCCCCCGAATCTTGAGGCTATGTCCCCTAGATCTAGTGTCACCTGCAAGTGGAAACAACCTTCCTGCCTTTATTTTATCTATCCCTTTCATAATTTTATATGTTGCTATGAAATCCCCTCTCATTCTTCTGAATTCCAGCCAGTATAGTCCCAGACAGCTCAATCTCTCCTCATAGGCTAACCCCCTCATCTCCGGAATCAACCTGGTGAACCTCCTCTGCACCAAAGCCAGTACATCTTTTCTCAAGTAAGGAGACCAGAACTGCATGAGTTCTCCAGGTGCAACCTCACCAGTACAGTTGCAGCAAGACCTCCCTGCTCTTAAATTCAATCCCTCTAGCAGTGAAGGCCAGCATTCCATTTGCCTTCTTGATAACCTGTTGAACCTGCAAACCAACTTTTTGTGATTCATGCACAAGCACTCCCAAATCCCTCTGCACAACAGCATGCTGCAGTCTTTCACCATTTAAATAATAATCTGATCTTCTATTTTTCCTTCCAAAGTGGATGACCTTACATTTACCAACGTTGTACTCCATCTGCCAGACCCTTGCCCACTCACTTAACCTATCCATATCTTTCTGCAGACTCTCAACATCCTCTGCACAATTTTCTTTTCCATTCAATTTAGTGTCATCAGCAAACTTAGATATGCTACACTCGGTCCCCTCTTCCAAATCGTTCATGTATATCATGAACAGTTGCAGGCCCAGCACCAACCCCTTCAGCACCCTGCTCACCACTGATCACCAGCCAGAGAAACAGCCATTTATCCCAACTCCCTGCCTTCTATTGGTTAGTCAATCCTCTATTCATGCTAATACATTACCCCCAACTCCATGTATCCTTATCTTATGGATAGGTCTTTTATGCAACACCTTTTCTAACACCTTCTGGAAATCCAAGTATACAACATCCACCTGTTCCCCTCTATCCACTGCGCTCATTATATCCTCAAAGGTCTTTGTTTATCAAACAGGACCTACCCTCCCTGAATCCTTGCTTTGTCTGCATGATGGAACCACTTCTATCCCAATCTCACTATTTCTTCCTTAATGATAGCTTCAAGCATTTCCCCGAAACCAGACATTAAGCTAACTTGCCTATTGTCACCTGCCTTTTGCCTACATCCTTTTTTAAACAGTGGGTGGACATTCACTGTCTTCCAATCCACTGGGACCTGTCCAGAGAATTTTGATAAATCATTTCAAACACATCTACTATAACTTCTGCCATTTCTTTCAGTACCCTGGGATGCATTCTATCAGGACCAGGGGACTTGTCTAACTCTAGGCCCACTAGTTTGCTCAGCACTACCTCTTTTGTGATAGCGATTGTATTGAGGTCCTCACCTCCCATTGCATCCATAACATCTCTCTTTGGCACGTTCAACGTGTCCTCCACCGTGAAGACCAATACAAAAGTTTTTCCCTTTGGAGAGAAGGAGGATGAGAGGTGACTTGATGGAGGTGTACAAGATGAGAAGAGGCATAGATCGAGTGGAGAGTCAGAGACTTTTTCCCAGGGTGAAAATGGCTAACACAAGGGAACATAATTTTAAGGTGATTGAAGGAAAGTATAAGGGGGATGTCAGGAGTAAGTTTTTCACACAGAGAGTGGTGGGTGCATGGATCGCACTGCCGGCAGAGGTTGTGGGGGCAGATACGTTAGGGACATTTAAGAGACTCTCAGATAGACACATGAATGATAGAGAAATGGAGGGCTATGTGGGAGGGAAGGGTTAGATAGATAGTAGAGCAGGATAAAATGTCGGCACAACATTGTGGGTCGAAGGTCCTGTACTGTGCTGTAATGTTCTATGTTTAAAATAGTCATTCAAGGCCTCGGCCATTTCCACATTACCCAATATCAATTCCCCCTTCTCATCTTCCTCGAGACCTACGTTCACTTTAGCCACCCTTTTCTGCTTTATATAATTATAAAACATTTACCATCTGTTTTTATATTTTGTGCTAGTTTATTTTCATAATCTATCTTTTCCTTATTGCTTGCTTAGTAGTTCCTTGTTGCTTTTTAAAGTTTTCCCAATCTTCTATTTTCCCACTATTCTTGGTGACTTTGTATACATGAGCTTTTAGTTTGATGCCTTCCTTTATTTCCTCAGTTATCCAAGGCTGGCTCTCCCCACCCTTACTGTCCTTGCTTTTAACTGGAATATACATTTTGTTGAGCACTGTGAAAACCCTCTTTGAAAGTCTTCCACTGTTCCTCAACTGTCCCACCACAGAGCCTGTGTTCCCAGGCTACGCTAGCCAACACCTCCCTCATCCCATTGTACTCTCCCTTGTTTAGACATAATCCACTGGTTTTATATCGAACTATTGCACCCTCCATTTGTATGAGAAATTCACTCATAATGTGATCACTCTTTCCAAGAGGATCCCTAACTACAAGATTGTAAATTTTACCTGTATTATTGCACAGGACCAGATCTGAGATAACATGTTCCCTTGTAGGTTCACTGACATGCCATTCAAGAAGCTATCACGGATGCATTCTGTGAAGTCCTCCTCAAGACTGCCTTGACCAACTTGATTCGCCCAGTCTATGTGCAAGTTAAGTCCCCCATGACAACTACCGTTCCACTCTTACATGCATCAGATATTTCGTGGTTTATTGCCATGCCACTGTAATGTTATTATTCGGTGGCCTGTAGCCACCAGTGATTTTTTTCCCTTTACTATTCCTAATCTCTACCCAGATGGATTCAACAATCTGCTCCTTAGTTCTCATATTGTCTCTCACTATCGACCTGATCTCATCCTTAATTAAGAGCTCTACCCCACCTCCCTTACCTTCCTGCCTATCGTTCCATATTACCTGATACCCTTGGATATTTAATTCCCACTCATCTTCACCCTGCAACCACATTTCTGTAATGGCCACTAAATCATGCCCCTTTGTATTGATTTGTGCCACAAGTTCACTGACCTTGTTTCGAATACTATAGGCATTCAGATAAAGTGCCCTTACACTCATTGTCCTTTTAGAATCTAGTAAGCTTTGTGTCCTTTGCGTTTGAATTTTCTGTACTCCACTCTTACTTTTCTCTTTTCTAACTTTTGCTTTGGTCTCTGCACTGCTTCCCTCTGTCTTTCTGCATGGATTCCTATCCCCCTGTCACATTAGTTTAAACCCTCCCCAAGAGCACTAGCAAAACAATCCCCCGGGACATTGATCCCAGTCCTGCCCAGGTGTAGACCGTCTGGGCCCACCTCCCCCAGAACCAGTTCCAATGCCCCAAGAATCTGAAACCTTCCCTCCTGCACCACAGTTCAAGCCACATATTCATCAGAACTATTCTGCTATTCCTACTCTGACTAGCACTTTGCAAATAGGGTAGCAATCCTGGGATTATTACCTTTGAGGTCCGACTTTTCAATTTATCTCCTACCTCCCTAAATTCAGCTTGTAGGACCTTATCCAGCTTTTTTCCTATATCGTTGGTACCTACATGCACCACGACAACTGACTGTTCACCCTCCCTTTTTAGAATGCTCTGCAGCCACTGTGAGACATCCCTGACCCTTGCACCCAGGAGGCAGCACACCAACTGAGAGTCCCGTTTGCAGCCACAGAAGCTCCTATCTATTCTCCTTACCGTGGAATCCCCAGATATTTTGTTAGTTTGTTAGGTCTGTACAGGAAGGATTCCTGACACAGTATGTGGACAGGCCGACAAGAGGAGAGGCCATACTGGACCTGGTAGCAGGCAATGAGCCTTATCAAGTTTCAGATCTCTTGGTGGGAGAGCATTTTGGAGATAGTGACCATAACTCCTTGACCTTTACCATAGCCTTGGAGAGGGATAGGAGTAGACAATATGGAAAGTATTTAACTGGGGGAGGGGAATTATGAAGCTTTTAGGCAGGAACTTGGGAGTGTAAATTGGGAACAGACGTTCTTGGGGAAGTGCACAGCAGAAATGTGGAGGTCGTTTAAGGAATACTTGCATGGGGCTCTGGATAGGTTTGTCCCATTGAGGCAGGGTAAGGATGGTAGAGTGAAGGAACCATGGTTGACACGAGATGTAGATTGTCTTGTCAAGGGATGTAGAATATCTTGTCAAGAGGAAGAAAGAAGCTTAGCTGAGGTTTAGAAAGCAAGGATCAGACAGGGCTCTGGAGAGTTGCAAGGTAGCCAGGAGGGATCTTAAGAATGGACTTAGGAGAGCTAGAAGGGGACATGAGAAGACCTTGGCGAGTAGGATTAAGGAAAACACCAAGGCGTTCTACACGTATGTGAAGAATAAGAGGATGACTAGAGTGAGGGTAGGACCAATCTGGGATAAAAGAGGAAACATGTGCCTGGAGTCAGAAGAGATAGGGGAGGTCCTTAATGAATACTTTGCTTCAGCATTCACCAGAGAGAGAGACCTTGACATTTGTGAGGGTGGCATACTACAGGCTGATATGCTAGGGCATGTCGACGTGAGGAAAGAGAATATGCTGGAACTTTTGAAAAAACATTAGGATAGATAAGTCACCGGGCCGGATGGGATATATCCAAGGTTATTACGAGAAGCGAAGGAAGAGATTGCTGCGCCTTTGGCAATGATCTTTGCATCCTCACTGGTCACAGGAGTAGTGCCAGATGATTGGAGGGTGGCAAATGTTGTTCCTCTGTTTAAGAAAGGGAGTAGGGATAACCCTGGGAATTACAGACCAGTGAGTCTTACTTCAGTGGTGGGCAAATTACTGGAGAAGATTCTCAGAGACAGAATTTATGGGTATTTGGAGAAGCATAGGCTGATTACGGACAGTCAGCATGGCTTTGTGAGGGGCAGGTCGTGTCTCACGAGCCTGATTGAATTCTTTGAGGATGTGACAAAGGACAGTGATGAAGGTAGAGCAGCGGATGTGGTGTACGTGGATTTTAGTAAGGCCTTTGATAAGGTTCCTCATGGAAGGCTTATTCAGATAGTCAGGAGGCATGGGATCCAGGGAAACTTGGCTGTGTGGATTCAGAATTGGCTCGCCCATAGAAGACAGAGGGTGGTGGTAGATGGAGCATATTCTGCCTGGAGGTCAGTGACCAGCAGTGTTCCGCAGGGATCTGATCTGGGACCCCTGCTCTTTGTGATTTTTATAAATGACTTGGATGAGGGTGTGGAAGGGTACATTGGTAAGTCTGCTGATGATACAAGTGTTGGTGGCGTAGTGGATAGTGTAGAACGTTGCTGTAGATTATAACAGGATATTGACGGAATACAGACCTGTGCTGAGAAGTGGCAGGTGGAGTTCAACCCAGATAAGTGTGAAGTGATACACTTCGGGAGATTGAATTTGCAGGTAGAATACAAGGTTAATGGCAGGACTCTTAGCAGTATGGAGGAACAGAGGGATCTTGGGGTCCACATCCATAGTTCCCTCAAGGTTGCCACGCAGGTCGATAGGGTTGTTAAGAAGGTGTATGGGGTATTGGCCTTCATTAGTCAGGATATTGAGTTCAAGAGCTGCAAGGTGATGTTGCAGCTCTATAGAACTCTGGTTAGACCACACTTGGAGTATTGTGTTCACTTCTGGTCGCCTCATTGTAGGAAGGATGTGGAAGCCTTAAAGAGGGTGCAGAGGAGATTTACCAGGATGTTGCCTGGATTGGAGGGCATGTCTTATGAGGATAGGTTGAGTGAGCTAGGGCTTTTCTCTTTGAAGCAAAGGAGGATGAGAGGTGATTTGATAGAGGTGTACAAGATGATAAGAGGCATAGATCGAGTGGACAGTCAGAGACAATGGCTATCACGAGGGGACATAATTTTAAGGTGATTGGAGGAAGGTATAAAGGGGATGTCAGGGGTAGTTTTTTTACACAGAGAGTGGTGGGGGTGTGGAACGCACTGCCTGCAGAGGTTGTAGGGGCAGATACATAAGGGAGATTTAAGAGGTTCTTAGATAGACACATGAATGATAGAGAAATGGGGAGCTTTGTGGGGGGGGGGGAAGGGTTAAATTGATCTTAGAGCAGGGCAAAACGAGAAGGCCCTGTAGTGTGCTGTTCTATGTACTACTATAGCTCTGCCACCTTTTTTTCCTGCCCTTCTGTTCAGCTTCCTGAATGGAATATGAATTGTTAATAGAATTTGTTGTGTGTAAATTGATATTCATATTTCCCATATTACAACAGTGACTAACGATCAAAAATACTTCAGCATTTTGGTTGAGCAAAGCTGGTTATGTGCAAGTTCTTTATTTTTGAAACATGTAGAAACCATTGATAACCATGAAAGGAAACGTGGAATTTGTGTTATATTTCTTCAAACCTAGAAAGAAGCTATTCAGCCCATCAACTCTATGCTGATTTTCAGTCTCATCAATCCCAATTCCCCACTTATTTTCCTGTAAACAATTTTCTTTCCCATCAATTTTACCCTTATTTCCCTGCCACCCATCAACCCAGTAAGTAATTTACAGCAGCCAATTAACTTACCATCCAGCACATCTTTGGGATGTGGGATGAAACTGGAGCACCCGTGAGAAATCCACATGGTCACGAGGAGAAGGTGAAACCTCCACACAGGTAGCATCAGAAGTCGAGATTGAACCTGGGTTGTTGTGGCTGTGAGGTAGCAGCACTCTCTGCACACCTTTGCTACTGCTCCATTTACAATCAGATTTCAGGTGTCGAGCCACAAAAAACATTGGCAGTATTTGATGCCAGCCATTCAAGTAGCAGGCAGATTCTGTCGTTGTCCTAGATTGGTATTGGAGTGCATTGTTAAAATGATCATACAAGCAGGCTCATTAGCAAATTTAAAGGACTGTGAAGAAACAAATACAGGAATGGGTGTTCAACAAAGAGGCAGAACAGACAAAATAGGCTGAGTGGCCTCCTTTAGTGCTGTTAGATTCTGTGCCATTTATATTGCGTTTCTTCTACAACCCCAATGTTAACAGGCATGGTTTTGGAGAATTATGATTCTCAAACATAGATTTTTCATATATTTTAAATAGGGACTTTTCAATTATATAGGCATCACTAATTCAATCAATTTGAGTAAAACTGCCACATCGTGAAAACTAATAGTAAATGTCTCCACAATACTGCCCTTAAGACTGGCGCTAAAATTATGGTATTTTCTAGGATGGGTGCAATGTGTTCCTTTTTGCAAAGAAGCCAATAAATTGTATTGTAAGTCAGTGACTGTGGATTATTGAAGTGAAGACTGCCTGTAATGTGCATCCACATGCTGATCTATTTGTCAAAATCCTTAAATCAGTTCACCACTACTTCCACAAATACTGAACTTGCAGTACTCAAGATGTTTCTCTTTCCCCTGAGGAGCCATTTAAATGTTTTTTTTATGCAATGGCACAAATGCATACTGCAGTTTTATTTTTATCTGTCATCAGTGGAAATACTGCAAAAGCATTTTAGATCATGAAATTTCCCAAATTTTCCCACACGACATATTTCTCTCACTAACCGTTCCATCAGCTTCCATTGTGGTGACCTTATTGATTAGTTGTACTATGCAGAGAGATCGATTCTCAATGAAGGTTTGAAGGTTAGCCACTTCTCCCCCATCTCATCTGTGGAATCCGTGGTTTATCCATGGAGAAAAAAGCAAACTTCAGATTTAACAAAGCAGAAAATATCAGAAGACAGCAAATGTCACACCAAGCTAACACATCTTCCAGCGGGATATAGACAGAAGTGAATCAGCAGCTTAAAGTTAACAGCTCTGTCTCCATGCAGGCACCACAGCATGTTAATTACACTGTTTGGCAGAGAGAGGGATAACGCTGTGAACCTAAATAAAATGCTTTTCCATTGCATTTGGACAGAGGATATGTTTCCCTAGGCCAATAATGTCAATTGATAGGAAATTGAGCAGTTCCATTGATTGCACTCAACTGAGCTGAAAATGCAAATATATGTTCCACTGAAACAAATGTGTGTAAAGAGGACACTCCAACATTAGAGCAGATGGCAAGACTTGGACCATTGCTTTCTATGAGCCATTAATTAAGAGTGAGATTAAGGGTATAGTCACAACAAATACTCAAATCAACTCAGCTAATCTTTAGATGCTTTACACGAAGGGAAAATTTTGTGGATACTGGAAATCAGAAATAAAACCAAAAACTGCTGGAAAAGCTCAGCAGATCAGATACCATCTGTGGAGAGAGATACACAGTAAACGTTTCAGGTGAATGATCGATTAACAGGATAGTTTTATATTTTAGATGTTTAATCTGCGCAACATGCAATAGATTTTATTTTGATTTAACATATTAACACAAGAGAAAAGTGAAGTTAAGCAGAAATGGGCTGAAATGACCATTTTGAGCTTTGTGGGTTAAACTTTAGGAACTTGATACACCTCCGATCCACCGAATGTGGATCAGTGCATATGTGGAGGGAAATATGCTCCTTCATTCATTTTGCATACAGAAACTAGGACAAACACAAATGTAGAGGGCTATTTTTTTTTACTGCTTGTCTACAATGTACATTATTACATTATTTAATGGATATTTCACCTTCTCGTGTTTTGGCAAGAAAATTCATTACAGCTTCATTGTATCTTTTTCAATCGTGTAGCTACCATAATTGACAAAAAGACAAATTTGTTTGCAAGATTTGCACAGTCAAATGAGGGAATGCCCAGGAGTCTCCAAAACCATTGAAATGTGTTAAACTATGATATTCCAATGATAAGTTCTTAAAAGATTGCTACTTTTAACAACATTTGTTAAAAGGTTAAAATATTGTTAAAATCTGATAGGGAGAGTTTAAAACTAGAATTATTGGGGGGTGGGATCCGTATTGGAAGACTGGGGAGGAGGTGTTTGGCTCTCGAGTGGAGGAGTCTAGGAGTGGGTGCCGTGGGCAGGCGATAGAGAAGGGAGTGTTCAGACAGGCTTGAGATGAGTCTATTTTAATGCAGGGAGTGTTGTGAACAAGGTGGATGAGCTTAGAGCTTGGATCGATACTTGGAGCTATGATGTGGTGGCCATTACGGAGACTTGGATGGCTCCGGGGCTGGAATGGTTGATTCAAGTGCCGGGTTTTAGATGTTTTAGGAAGGACAGGGAGGGAGGCGAGAGAGGTGGGGGAGTGGCACCATTGATCATTGATCATGGCAGCAGAAAAGGTGGACGTTGTGGATGGATTGTCTACGGAGTCTCTGTGGGTGGAGGTTAGGAACAGGAAAGGGGTCGATAACGGTGTGCTGGTGTTTTTTATAGGTCGCCCAATAGTGACAGGGTTATTGAGGAGCAGATAGGGAAGCAGATCCTGGAAAGGTGTGAGGATAACAGAGTTGTGGTGATGGGGGATTTTAATTTCCCAAACATCGATTGGCATCTCCAGACAGTGAGGGGTTTAGATGGGGTGGAGTTTGTTAGGTGTGTTCAGGAAGGGTTCTTGACACAATATGTAGATAGACCTACAAGAGGAGAGGCTGTGCTTGATTTGATATTGGGTAATGAACCTGGTCAGGTGTCAGATCTCTCAGTGGGTGAACATTTTGGTGATAGTGATCATAATTCTATCTCCTTTACGTTAGCACTAGAGAAAGATAGGAACAGACAGACTAGAAAGGTGTTTACTTGGAGTAAAGAGGATTATGAGGCTCTCAGGCAGGAAATTGGAAGGTTAAATTGGGAACAGATGTTCTCTGGGAAAAGTACGGAAGATATGTGGCAAATATTCAGGGAATATTTGTGTGGAGCTCTGAACAGACATGTTCCGCTGAGACAGGGGAGTCATGATAGGATACAGGAACCATGGTGTACGAAGGCTATAATAAATCTAGTCAAAAGGAAAAGAAAAGCATACAAAAGGTACAGAGAGCTAGGTAATGTTAGAGATCTGGAAGAGTACAAGGCTAAAAGGAAGGAACTTAAGAAAGAGATTAGGAGAGCCAGAAGGGGACATGAGAAGGCCTTGGCGGCCAGGATCGAGGAAAACCCCAAGGCGTTCTACAAGTATGTGAAGAGTAAGAGGATGAAATGCGAAAGGATAGGGCCTATCAAGTGCAGCAGTGGAAATTGTGTATGGATCCGGAAGAAATAGCGGAGGTACTTAATGAATACTTTACGTCAGCATTCACCACAGAAAAAGATCTGGGCGATGTAGTGGGGACTTGCAGTGGCCTGAAAAGCTTGAGCATGTAGATATTAGAAAAGAGGTGGTGCTGAAACTTTTGGAAAGCATCAAGTTAGATAAGTCGCCGGGGACCGGATGAGATGTACCCCAGGTTGCTGTGGGAGGCGAGGGAGGAGATTGTCGGAACCTCTGACGATGATCTTTGTGTCGTCCATGGAGACGGGACGAGGTTCCGGAAGATTAGAGGGTTGCGGATGTTGTTCCCTATTCAAGAAGGGGAGTAGGATAGCCAGGAAATTATAGACCAGTGAGTCTTAACTCAGTGGTGGTAAGCTGACGGAGAAGATCCTGAGAGGCAGCATTTATGAACATTTGGAGAGGTATAATATGATTAGGAATAGTCAGCATGGCTTTGTTAAGGGCAGTCCTGCCTTACGAGCCTGATTGAATTTTTTGAGGATGTGACTAAGCACATTGATGAAGGAGAGAGCAGTAGATGTAGTGTATATGGATTTCAGCAAGGCGTTTGATAAGGTACCCCATGCGAGGCTTATGGAGCAGGTGAGGAGACATGGGATCCAAGGGGACATTGCTGTGTGGATCCAGAACTGGCTGGCCCACAGAAGGCAAAGAGTGGTTGTTGAGGGGTCATATTCTGCATGGAGGTCAGTGACCAGTGGTGTACCTCAGGGATCTGTACTGGGACCCTTACTATTTGTGATTTTTATAAATGACCTGGATGAGGAAGTGGAGGGGTGGGTTAGTAAGTTTGCAGATGACACGAAGGTTGGTGGTGTTGTGGATAGTTCGGAGGGCTGTCAGAGGTTACAGAGGGATATAGGTAGGATGCAGAGTTGGGCTGAGAAGTGGCAGATGCTAGTTCAACCCAAATAAGTGTGAAGTGGTTCATTTGGGTAGGTTCAAATATGTTGGCGAAATATAGTCTTAATGGTAGGCCGCTTGGCAGTGAGGAGGATCATAGGGATCTTTGGTGTCCGCAGTCCATAGGACACTCAAAGTGGCGACGCAGTTTGACTCTGTAGTTAAGACGGCATATGGTGTATTGTCCTTCATCAGTCAGGGAATTGAATTTAGGAGCCATGAG
This sequence comes from Pristis pectinata, assembly GCF_009764475.1. Lineage (NCBI taxonomy): Eukaryota > Metazoa > Chordata > Chondrichthyes > Rhinopristiformes > Pristidae > Pristis > Pristis pectinata. Next base: position 40,772,169 of record NC_067415.1, on the reverse strand, counting down.
GTATTGCTTGCAGCTATATAGGTCCTGGTCAGACCCCACTTGGAGTATTGTGCTCAGTTCTGGTCGCCTCACTACAGGAAAGATGTGGAAGCCGTAGAAAGGGTGCAGAGGAGATCTACAAGGATGCTGCCTGGAATGCGGAGCATGCCTTATGAAAGCAGGTTGAGAGAACTCTGCCTTTTCTCCTTGGAGAGATGGAGGATGAGGGGGGACCTGATTGAGGTGTATAAGATCATGAGAGGTATTGATAGGGTAGATAGTCAGAGGCTTTTCCCCAGGGCTGAACTGGTGGTCACAAGAGGACATAGGTTTAAGGTGCTGGGGAGTAGATATAGAGGAGATGTCAGGGGTAAGTTTTTTACTCAGAGAGTGGTGAGTGCGTGGAATGGGCTACCGGAAACGGTGGTGGAGGCTGATACAATAGGGTCTTTCAAGAGACTGTTAGATAGGTATATGGAGCTGAGTAAAATAGAGGGCTATGGGTCAGCCTAGTAATTTCGAGGGCAGGGACATGTTTGGCACAGCTTTGTGGGCCAAAGGGCCTGAATTGTGCTGTAATTGTTCTATGTTCTAACATTTTTGCAAAATAAAAAATTTGCTGTCAAGTGATTCATGTACTGGAAAATGTATTAGGGAAAGTACTTAACATTTAATTAGGATGCATGCTGTCGAAGAATAAAAGAGATTTGAAGCTTTACTCTAGCTATTCCATTCTAACCCTCTTCCTCTGCTCCCATAACTTGGCCACAAATGTTTTTAGAGTTGGCGCTGCAATTATTAATTTATTGTCAACATGTTTATAACTTTAACACCTATACAGCAACTGTCAAGGCTATTTGGCCCACATTTTAATGAGTTAGTCTGTCCCTGCTCAATACCACTCTCCAATTCTGAAAATCACTTTGCAGAGCCATCTGGATTCATTTATTTGTAGTCTGCATCCTCAGCATGTGGATTGACCAGAAATTCAGTCACAGAGTGTGGGAAAAGAACCTTTTCTTCAGCAAGCAATCACTTTTCAGGTCTGAGAAGAATCTACTATTTTACAGTTCTATCCCTATGCTACATTTCTCTGATCTATTACAGTAAAGATCAGAGATCTTGTGAAGAGCACTAAGCAAAATGTTTTCTTTGAACAAGTTAATTATGGACTTGTATCTTCTCCAAAAATCTTTTTGCACTCATGGGAAACGCAAATCCTTAAACAGAAGCATGAGTCCACTCATAACCTGTAATATTGAAACCCAGATAATAACTCAAGAATGTTTGAGGCAGTTGGGCAATGAGACCCTTGGGCCTTGTTAATACCACCTTTTTTTTTAACTAGTTCTGCTTTGTCTCATAACCAAAATCTGATTTGAGTTGCAGCAAGTGTCAATGGGAAGTAACAGGAAATGGAGCAGGTGCTGGATACCAGTGGAAGCAAAGGAAATGACCAAAATGATCTGGACATATGTGGCACAAGGTTTTGTTGTTAGATTGAGAGAAATGTTTCTACTTTACATGGTCCACAAGAATATTTCTAAAATTTATAAAAGTGAGACTAACTGTGAAATTATAATATAACTCCGAAGATCTCAAAGAAGTTGAGACTACAGTTAATACAGTTTTGTAGTATTGAATAGGTCAGTAGAGGACAGCCAATAATGGTTTGATTTTGTTTGATTTCAGTACATTGCAAGTGAATGTCATCTTGAAGTGTTGATGATGAACATATCTGTGGCTTTGATTTTTGTAATCTTACAATAGCCACCTCTTTGAAGGTTTGTTTATGTGTATCAAAAAGGGAGGAGAGAAGGGGAGCACAATGCTGATTTATTTTGTATGAAATACCTTTCGTGTGGAATACTAAAATGCAGAATAAACTGTTCAGTGAAGCAAAAAATTGCTCAGCTGATACTTGGATAAAGACTGCAGAATTCTACTATATCTTATATTTATCTAACATTAACTTGTGTCCCAGCTTAAACTATGATTACTTCACTGCAGTCAGCATCCCTTTCACAGATTGAGACCATAACCAGGATATTAACCTTAAATTGTGTGGCTTATGAACTGTTTGTGTATGAGAATAGGGCAGATATACATACAGTACTGGCAACAATTGCTGCAGGAACTTTGTATTCTACTGTCAAATTCAATGTTTTATTGTTAGATAAATAGTATACCACAAAAGGGTAAGAAATATGTGGGTGTATTAGTAGGACTTGCTGAGAATTGATCTCTTCTGAACTAACTGCTTCTTCTCCAGTGTCTTGGTGCAATGACTGAGACCACCCTGGAGGATAGCTGGTCACAATGAAGTACAGTTGTCGATTCAGAGCATGACAGATTAGAATTAAAGAAACTTTTATCTCCCTTTGTCAAACTTCCCTGGGGGAATTTAAAATAGACAGTGCTCCTTTATTTAAGTGAGTCCTTTGGTCAATTTGGGCTTAGTTTTGAAAATCTGATTATCCACTCATAGCAGTGGGAGGTATTTCGATGATCAATGCTCCTGAGTAGGAAAAGCCCTTCTTTTGACTCTGAGAAAGATCATTTTAAACTGTTGCTGTGGACTCCCACTCCACCCCCCAAAGCAGCTTTAACCATCTTTTTCCACCCTGGTCTTGATGCATTACCTCCCACTTCACATCCCTCATGACACAGTGGCAGCCCATCACACTCTGTTGGCACCAGTCCCATTCTTCTACAGTGTAATGTGTTCTCCGACTCATTGAGAGCATTGTCACAGGAGACTGCTTCATAATATTTTAAAAAGTTACATCTCTTGCCAGATTGTTCTTTTTATGTTCCAGTGTTCATATTTAAAAATAATTTTACTTATGTAAACCTTTTATCCTGCAACAAAATTCTTTCAGCAATGGATGTGCTGTAATGCCACCATTGGCATGAATTTGCAATTACAATATAAGTTAGCATGCCTAACAACTGAAATTTCCTTTAAATTGACAATAATTTAAAGCCAAACAATCAAAAGAAGACTTTTTTATTGATAATTTAAGTACAGATCTTTAACAGGGAGGCAGAATTATTTCTCTGTACTCTGGTATTATCATTCCCTTCACACTTCAGCTAAAAATTACATTCAGTCAAAGGACAAGAGCATCACTGGCAAGACCAGCATTTACTGCCCAACCAAACCTTCCCTTGAACTGTGTGGTTTCCAAGACCATTTTGGAGGAGAGCTGAGAGTCAACTACATGGCTCCCATTCTGAAGATGTAGGATAGACAAGGTAAAGACAATATTTAAGACAATTGCAATCCTTCAATGTTACCATTACCAGTATCAAGTTTTTTCATACCAGATTTTATTTTTAATTGACGTAATTCAAGTTCCCCAGCTTCCAAAGTGTGATCTGAAACAATGCTTGAGTCATGGTAAGAGTCTTCTGATAGCTAGTTCAGTAAAGTAATCATTAAACACAGAGTGCAAACACCAAAGTAGCTCAACTGATTGGAATTAAAGTACAAGTTCACTTCATGTCGCAAAATCAGTTGACTTCATTATTCAATCAAAATCATCATCTGAGGCTTTATAAGGCGCTGGTCAGACTGCATTTGGAATATTGTTATCAATTTTGGGCCCCGTATCTAGGATGTGGTGGCCCTGGAGAGGATCCAGAGGAGGTTCACAAGAATGATCCTAGGAATGAAAGACTTAACATAAGAGGAGCATTTGATGTCTCTGGGCCTGTAGTCGATGGAGTTCAGAAGAATCAGAATCAGGATGGGACGGGTGATCTCCTTGAAACCTACTGGATATTGAAAGGCCTGGATAGAGTGGACGTGGAGAGGATGCTTCCGTTGGTGAGAGAGTCTAGGATAGGAGGGCACAGCCTCAGAATAAAGGGACATCCCTTTAAAACTGAGATGAGAAGGAATTTCTTCAGCCAGAGGGTGGTGAATCTGTGGAATTCATTGCCACAGAGGGCGGTGGAGGCCAAGTCATTGGGTGTGTTTAAGGCAGAGGTTGATAGGTTCTGGAAGGAACTCAGCAGGCCAGGCAGCATCCGTGGAGAAAAGCAGGCGGTCAATGTTTCGTGTCAGGACCCTTCTTCGGGGCTGAGTCCTGAAGAAGGGTCTTGACCCAAAACGTTGACCACCTGCTTTTCTCCACGGATGCTGCCTGGTCTGCTGAGTTCCTCCAGTATCATAGTGTTTTTCATCTAGATTCCAGCATCTGCAGTCCTTTGTTTCTCTTGATAGGTTCTTGATTGTTAAGGGGATTAAGGGATACGGGGAGAAGGTGGGAGAATGGGGTTGAAAAATAAAGAAAATCAGCCATGATTGAATGGCGGAGCAGACTCAATGGGCTGAATGGCCTAATTCTGCTCCTATGTCTTATGGTCTTAAAATATTTTACAGTGAGGACCAATAGTATACATCTTGATTAAAAGATGCTTTTTTTGGGGGGGCAGGTGCGATTTTAGTATGTCTTTTGGATGGAGCTGAAAAGCATTAAGGGGCAGAAACCATCCAAAGCAGTAACAGTAATGTAGGCATTGTATAACTCAGGAAATTATATTTAACAAGGGTAATACTTTAATTATGGGAAATTTAGTCAATCCAAATTACAATCCAAATTAGCTGTAATCATGTAGAGGACGAATCATAGAGTGTATAAGATATGGTTTTTAGATCACCATGTTCGGGACCCAATGAGTGAACAGATTATTTCAGATCTAATACAGAGTAATGAGTAAAGGTTAATTGATGATCTTATAAAGAGTCTTCAGGGAGCAGTAATCATAATATGGCAGAACTAATTTGAATATGGCAGAATAAAGTAATTTAAATGAAAGTCTGAAACCAGAGTCTTAAATTTGAATAAACTACGAAGATGTGAATTGCCTTTTGGTCATTTGGGAAACTATATGATAAGAAATGATTGTATGCAAGTATTGAAATGATTAATACGTAGTTTACAGGTCATAGAGTCAAACAGCACGGAAACAGGTCCTTCGAACCAAATGGTCCAGGCCAACCAAGATTCCCATCTAAGCTGGTCCCATTTGCCCATGTTTGACCCATATCCCTCTAAACCTTTCCTATCCACGTACCCGAACAAGTACTTTTTAGATGTTGTCAATATATCTGCCTCAATGACTTCCTCTGGCAGCCCATTCCGTATACTGACCACTATCTGGGTGAAAAAGTTGCCCCTCAGGTTCCTATTAAATCTCTCCTCTCTCACCTTAAAACTATGCCCTTTGTTCTTGATTCCCCAACCCTAAGAAAAAGACTGTGTGCATTCATCCTATCTGTGCCCCACATAATTTTATACACCTCTGTAAGATCACCCCTCAGTCTCCAACGCTCCAATGAAAACAGTCCCAACTTCTCTCCATAACTTAGTCGCTCAAGATCTGGCAACATCCTCGTGAATCTCCTTTGCACTCTTTCCAGCTCAATGGCTTCTTTCAGACAACAGAGTAATCAAAACCGAACACAATATTCCAAATGCAGCCTCGTCAACATCTTGTACAACTGCAACATAACATCCCAACTTCTCTACTCAATGTCCTGACTGAGGAAGCCCAACATCCCAAAAGCCTTCTTCACCACCCTGTCACAGGTCACAGGTCATCATTTCCTTTTAAGGCAATATAAAATGAAGAAAGGTTGGCCAGCTAGCGATCCTGAGAGGTTTAAGAAAGTTGGATCAAGGAAAAAAAACTAATAATGTTGCAAAAAAAAACAAGAATCCTGAGGCAAAAAAAGGATCAAGACATTCAATATAAGAGTGAACGTAGAACATGAGATCAGGCTGGCAAGAGCCCTTAAAACTGCCTGTACAAGCCGTCTCCAGGTTACAAACATCAGACTTATGGACACCCATGCATACGAACAAGCTACCATAATATTATTAAATTCAAAAGTCTGACATACATACGAATTCCTACGAAAGGCAAAACTAGTTTCCTCTCTCTCCCCCTCCACTTACAGTAATTGTTCTTTCTTATTAGTTGTGTGCTTTTAATGCTATTCATTACAATAATGTGGAAGTGTGGTTACCGTATCGAGTGATTTTTATAATTGCTGACTTACGGACAAAATTGACTTAAGGACATTTGAAAAATGAAACCTGTTTGTTACCTAGGGATGGCCTGTAAAGTCTTCTATAGATACACAAAAAGGAAAAGATAAAGTAAAAGTAAGGTAGGTGCTTACAAGGTAAGAAGTTAGAGAAATAAAGGACTGCAGATGCTGGAATCTAGACAAAAAAACACGATGATGCTGGAGGAACTCAGCAGGCCAAGCAGCATCCGTGGAGAAAAGCAGGCGGTCACTGTTTTGGGTCAGGACCCTTCTTCAGGACTGAAGATAGGGAAAGGGGAAGCCCAATATATAGGAGGGAAAAGCAGAGCAGTGATTGGTGGACAAAAGAGGGGAGACGGGGTGGGCACAAGGTGGTGATAGGTAGAGGCAGGTAAGAGATAGTGATAGGCAGGTACGGAGGAGGAGGGGAGAGCAGATCCACTGGGGGGTGGGTCAAAGTTAAGAAGAGAGAGAAAAAAAAGAGGCTAGGCAAGGGAAGTTATATTGGAATATAACTAGAATATAAAGAAATATTTGTTATGTCTTCACAAGAAGATGACAAAGGAAATCTCCCAGAGTTAGTGAACTATAAGTTGTGCGTGAATGAAGAGCTCAAAGAAATTAGTGTCAACAAAAATCAGTGTTAAATAAAAAATTAGTATTGGAGAGATTAATGGGGCTGAAAGGTGATAAATCCCCAGGGCCTGATGACCTGCATCTGAAGGGTGTTAAAAGAGGTTGCTATGGTGTAACAGATACACTGGCTTTCATCTTCCAATATTCCAGTGTTCCAGATCCTACAATGGCTCCCACAGATTGGAAGGCTGCAAATGCAACCCAACTGTTTACTGGATGGAGAGAGAAAGCACTGTCAATAGACCCAGCTAGTCTGATGTCATTAGCAGGAAAAATGCAGGAACCCATTATTAAGGAGGTGGTAACAGGGCGCTTAGAAAATAATAAAAGGATTGGGCACAATCAAAGTATATTTATGAAAGAAAAATGATATCTGATTAATCTGCTGAAGTTTTTTTGAGGTTGTTTCCAGCAGATCAGAAAAAGGGGAACCAGTGGATGTGGTGTGTCTGGACTTTCAGACGGCCTTCAATAAGGATCATATAAGAGATTAAACCCACAGTATTGGGGTAATATATTGGTCAGGATTAAGATTGGTTAACAAACAGAAAACGGAGAGCAGAAATAAACAGGTCATTTTCAATTAGAGAGGCTGGAATGAGTGATTTTTTTTCAAAGTTGCCAATGATACAAAGCCAGGGGCAGTGTGGACTGTGAGAAATATACACAGAGGCTTCATGGAGATATAGACAGGCTGAGTGAGTCGGCAAGAGTGGAATATACCATGGAAAAATATGAGGTCATCCAAACTGGTCGATAAAATAAAAAAAGCAGAGTATTTTTTGGTGAGAGTTTGAAAAGTTTTGAGAAGGACCTTGCACAAGAATCGCTGATAGTTCAAATGCAGGTGCAGCAAGCAATTAGGAAGGCAAATGGTGTGCTAGCCTTTATTACAAGAGGACGTGAGGATGAGGGTAGAGAGACTTGCTCCAATTATATAGGGCCCTGCTGAGACAGCATCTGGAATATTGTGTGCAGTTTTGATCTCCCGACAAAAAGAGTGCAATGAAGGTTTGCCAGATTGATTCCAGGGATGGCAAGTTAAGTGTGAGAAGTGATTAGGCAGACTGGGCCTGTACTCATTGAGTTTAGAGGAATGAGGGGTGTTCTCATTGTAATATTAAAATTCTTATGGGGCTTGACAGGATTGATGTAGGAATGATGTTTCCCCTGGCTGGCTCCCCAGGCCAGGGATCACATTCTCAAAATAAGGGGTTAGCCATTCAGAGGGGGTGAAAAATCTTTGGAATTTTCTGCCCAAGAGGATTGCGGAGGCTCAGTCGCTGAACATATTCAGGAGAGGGACTGATAAATCTTTCGATACTAAAGAAATTTAGGAATATAGGACACATGGAGGAAGGTGGCCCTGCGGTAAAAGATCAACCATATTGAATAGCAAAGCAGACAAGGGGAGAGGTGGCCTTTTCCTGTTTTTATTTCTTACATTCCATGATTGTAATTTTTTTTCTCCAAGTCAGTGCAATTTCATTTGAATGAAAATTGAGATTCTAATGAGAGGTTGCAAGTACTGCTGAAGTTGGGAAAGAATCAAGCCAATCATTAATGGCCTAGTCTGCAGGCTGCAACAATTAGTATTTTTATAGAGACCTGTCATAAAACATCCCAAACAGCCTCAACATGGCACATGTCAGTGACTTAGTATTCTCACTTGAAGGCTGCTGGGTATACTTGGCTAGATGTTTTAAATTGGGAATTGAAACGTAGAACATGTTTTCTATATCACAGGCCTAGATCTGATGTCTTTGGCTTTGAAAAAATAAGTTTCCTTCCTCTATTCATTTTTAGGCAGGAACAAATCCAAGAAGGACAATTAAATGCCCAAAGCTTAACAATGTAGAGAGGAGGAAGGTAAACAAATCTGAAATTTACTTTAGTAAAGTTTAAAACTGCTGGAAATACTCAGCAGGACAGGCAGCATTGATGGAACACAGAACAGTACAGCTCAGGAACAGGCTCTTCGGACCACAATGTTTTGCCGAGTTAATGACACCTAATTAAACAAATCCCTTCAGCCTTCATATGGTCCATATCCCTCCATTTTCTGCATATTCATGATCCTATCTAAGGGCATCTTAAACGCCTCTATCATATCTGCCTCCACTACCTGGCAGCACGTTCCAGGCACCCACCACTCTATGTGTAAAAAAAACCTGCCCTACACATCTCCTTTGAACTTACCCATTCTCATCTAAAATGCATGTCTTCTGGTATTAGACATTTCAACCCTGGGAAAAAGATACCAGCTGTCTAGCTATGCCTCTCATCATTCTATAAACTTCTATCAGGTCTCCCCTCAGCCTTTGCTGCTCCAGAGAAAACAACCCTAGTTTGTCCAACCTCTCCTTGTAGCACATGCCCTCTAATCCAGGCAGCATCCTGGTGAACCTCTTCTGCACCCTCTCCAAAGCCTTCCTACAATGAGGTGACCAGAACTGAATGCAGTACTCCAGATGCGGCCAAACCAGAGTTCTATAAAGCTGTAACATAACTTCCCGACTCTTGAACTCAGTGCCTCGACTAATGAAGGCAAGCATGCCATATGCCTTCTTTACCATTCCATCAACTTGTGCTGCCACTTTCAAGGAGGAAAAACAGAGTGAATATTTCAGTCAATCACTTTTCATCAGAACTGAGAAAAGTTAGAAATCCAAACAAGTTTTAAGATTGCACAGAATGGGGAGGTGTGGAGAGAAAAATGGGAAAGTCCGCAATAGAGACAAAGACAGATTGAAGCCAGTGGAGTTAGTGGTGCAGGCTTCTTAATTGCAGTCTGGAGGAATTTTAAACAATGAACAAGGGTTAAGGAGATGGGGGAACAAGATGCTGAGAGTGAAATACAAATATTGCAGTTGCTAAAAATCTGAAATGAAAGAGAAGTCTGGAAATACCCAGCATTTCAGTGGGCTGAAAGTAATATTCTAGATGGAGATAATCCATGTCATCAGAGTCATAGAGAGATAGAGCGGTGGAAACAGGCCCTTCAACTCACTGAATCGGTCAACTATCAGGTATTCGTTTTGACACTAATTCCACCCCTATTTATTCTATCCTCTCCACATTCCCATCAATGCCGCCCCCCCCACCCCCCCCCCAAGGTTCCATCATTCACCTACACTCTCGGAGTAACTTACAGTAGCCAATTATCCCACCATCCATGGTATTTTGGGGATGTGGGAAGAAACTAGAGTGCATGGAGGAAACGCATGCTTTGTTGTCAGGCATTTTATAATCTGAGTCACTTGACTAACTGGCATTCCAGAATTCTCTCGATATACCATTCTCCAGTAACCAGGTTCCATATTGGAGTTATCCAGCATATGATACTAGCACCCCATGTCAAATTTGGCATACCTTTGGGTGCTGGTAGTAGGTGCTTACGAGCCATGCATCTTCTTTGTTTCCACATACCTATATGGTTACTGTTCTTACCATGCCATCTCTTCTTAAACAAAGTAATATAACTCTTGGTTAACCAGCACAGTCAAATCCAGAAATGTGACAAGTAACAGAGCTTTTGCCTATACTTACTATCCTTGGAAACTACTTGGAGACCCCTTTTTTTATCTTTCTGTGCAAATGGACAAGAACATTTTTTCAGGTGTCATTTTATAAAATGGCAAAAATTAATTTTAAGAAAGTGGTGGATCCAGTGCTTGTAATTGTGTATTTCTTCCTTGAATGCAGAAAAAGCTGAGATTGAGCACAATAATACACACTGATTTGTCCAGGTGTTTATTATGAACTATATATTCCTATCTAGATTTTGATGAGTCATCTGTAGAACCTTAAAAAGAAACCTGTAAATGACAGGCATTTAGGTCCTGTGAGGCAGTCATTTTGTTGAGTAATGTGAAGGAACATGTAAATTACTCGTTAGCATGATGCCAGTGATGTTATAATTTGAATATGATTATTGAAGGGATGAGGTAAAGGCATGACTGACAGGAAGTTTCTTTTAGTCTATTTTGTTTTGCATTTTGTGTGGTGATTATGAAGATGTTATTTTTCTTTATATTGGCATCTTTCCAGATTCCTTTGGAATAGGTTATAGTGAATTTAAACTGACTTTTATGTTCTAACTGGTGGGGAAAGCAAACAAGCTGTGCAGCCATTTGTTTCAGTTCAATTTTTTTTTGAAAATCCAGATCACAAATAAAAAATGATTTGGATCCAATTCCGATTTCTCAATTAAGAATGAAGTTGTGCACTTCATGACGTAACAAGATTGTATAATGCATTCACTGAACAAAACACATATGCTGTACTTTCTCATCAGATACATAACCATACTTGGCTCATAGTTTCCTTTAAAAATCCATATTCCCCTTTTTCCTTCACTCTAAGCACAATAAATGTCCATATCTATTGTGCCAGTTATTTATTTTTGTGTTAGGCTCATTCTTGTTGCATTTGAATTGTCAACTGTCCTGTCTCTGACTTTTCAAACCCAAGTGAAATAAATTTCAGCATGAACATTTTTACGTCCTGGGAACATCAGTATAAGTGCATAAAAAAAAGCTGAGGCTTTCAGAGCAATTTGAGAATTTGACCAATCTTTCATCTCAAGAATGTTTGGAGAGTGAACATTAAGCCTACTATCAAACTTCATTGTCACACATACAGTAAACTTCTTTATTGCACAATTTCTGAATACTATACAAAAAGAACATTAAGAGGAGGAGCAGCTTCTAAGGAAGTACTTTATGTGGGTTTCCTATTGATAAAGGGGCTTTAAGCAATGTGTTACATGGTCATGGTACATCAGAGGGACTTATAAAGGAGTTGGTTATATTACCAGAGTTTTACGGCAGTATTTTAATTGCAATGTGAATAGAGCTTTTCTCTCTTTTATCTTTTAAAACTTTGCAGTCTGCTCACTCAGCACCATACATCAATTTCTAACCGGGAGGTCAAGACAGTAAAGGCTTCTCAATGAAGACCAATCAATGTTGTTCCATGGTTAACTGGCAGGAGCTGTGATACAGGTCGAGCCATCTGGTCAGTGGAATTTTTATTTTTGCCTCAAGACAGAGTGTAGTAGAGAAAAACAATGATCATCATCTAACTGGGGTGTACCTAAGAGAGAAGCAGTCTCCGAGCACATGCTTAATGAAAAAAGCAGGCACCAAGTACTCAGATCATCGGATTTCCTGGATGCATTTATGCAATCCACATTCACACAGTGCGTTGTGAGTTGAATTATTTTCCTGATCCAATTCAGCTGGAATCAAATTAACTGGAATGTCTTTGGCTCATTCCATTTCATCTCCTTGGAGTCAGAATATATTTGTGCTCAGCATAAACAATTGTACTTTCCTGTTTTCTAAACACTTTTGTTGTGAACTTAAACCCTGAAGTTAACTTAAAGGCTTACCTTTATAATACGTGCATTTGTGTATATTGATGTATTACACATCCAGTGTCCCTATGAACCAAAAGACATTGATTTAAAAATGCAGCTTTTTGTCCAGAAGAATGTAAGTTCTACACCCATTTGCTTTAAGCTCTGGGTCTATAGTTTATGCAAACTACTTTTTAGACCTCCAGCAATGTTTCTGATACATATCTAACATGTGCTATTTTATATTAATTTGCCCCAGAAAGTCAAGGTAATGAGTAACAGACATTGCCTGAAATTACAACCTAGGGGTGTGTAATTACACGAGTGTTCTGGCATGAGCAGTTCTTGCAGAACCCTCGATCTGCAGGAGTGTCACAAAGAGAAGACGAAAGAGCAGGAACAGCACTTCGTCATTCTAATCAGGGCATCTTCTATTCAAAGAACATGTTGCGTTCTGCATGTGAACTTGGTGAGAAATATTTATGTCACCATACAATATCAAAGTTCTTGTCTTTCTTACTGCAAAATTGCTGGCTAAAGCTTTAGCAACAGTCCCTGCCTGCAAATGGATAATACAGGCTGAAACAGAACTGCCCAGCAAAGATTAACCTTCACTGTGTCCTGTATTGTTTATAAGTGGATGTGTATGGACATTGTGTGGACATTGCTGGAAAGGTTGGCACTTATTTCTCAAACCTAACTGTTCTTAGAAAGATGGGGATGACCCTTCTTTAATCACTGCGGTCTGTGTTGTGAAGGCACCAGCACAATGAGGTTAAGATGAGAGTTTCTGGATTTCCTCTCGTCAACTGACACCTGCACTTTGCTTTACCCCTGACTCTACTGAAGGTCAATTGTACCTGGTGAATCACCAGACCTTCTCGCACTTCTACCACCAAATGACCCCATTGCAGTCACTGGGGCTCTGAAAGCATAAAAACACGGGGATTAGAATTAGGGTTAGGATGAAAGTAGGTGGATTTGAATAGAGAGGGGAATGATAAGGAAGATAGAGCCACAGTTTACACCGACTGTAGATTGTAAATTACATGAATTATTGAATGAGAGGCAAGTGGCATGTGAGAAAGCTGGTTAAGTATGAACATACAGTCGTCTTCTATAATTTCCACCCTACCATTGGTCGTGGACTCAGCAGTGGTGAACATGATGAAGAAGAGAATTGGCTCTTTCATGGGATAAAGTGATGCCTTGGGGATAACTAGCCCTCTCTCTTTATTCCATCTGTGCACCGCCTCATCTAGCAAAAGCACAGAGAATGTGTGTCACTGAGTATTATGCATATGTTCAGCTGATGTGCCCGTCACTGTTGAATGGCTTGCAATGTGTGGAAGCTGTGAGGCGTGAATGTGAAGTTTGTAGCAGTGCTATTGTATGAGGTTGCAAAAGGGTAAATGAATATCAGGTACGAGCCTAGCTTTACGACAAATGCAAGTAGGCATGTGAAGTGAGTACAGTACGTGAGGCAAAGTGTGAAACCAGCACTCCTGTTGATGAGAGGTAGCATTTGAAGATGCAGTCACTGATCTTGTGAGGTTATTGAATTTATTCCACTGCCACATCCAGGTCCTTTGGGGTTTGACCGCTGCCATGGACTGACACAGTTATCATCTCCTTCTGCCACTGGTCATATATTTGGAGGATCACCAAGCCCTGTGGAAAAGCTTCCTGCACCAATGGAAACTAAAGCGCACACTCAACCTCTGTGCTGCAATTCTTGAGGGCCTTCTAGGTCCACTTCAGTTCCAGAACAACTCTTCTTGTTTATTGCAGCCACAGTGCACCTCCTCTTTAAGGAGTGCAAACTAGCTTGAAGCAGTGCAAGTTATCTTTGACTGGCATTACAGTAGCTATTCATGGAGTTAGTTCCCAACTGAGGGAATACACTGATAAACCGTGAGATTAGTGCTGATTGCACATTGTGATTGTTACTGTGAACAAGCAAATGGAATCTGGTGTGCGGCCTGCATTAGAAACAATGAGCACAATTTATTGCACATTAAGGCCCCGACCTCTGTTTTCAAGACCTTTCCAAATTTCCTCTATGCAGGCAGAGAACAGCAAATAGAGCACGTCATAGTCAGCATGAAAATAAGAGAAAATTTATACTTCGCTATCCAAGTAGCAATATTACCAGCTCCACTCACACAATGTGGCAGACAAATATCAAAATCCATCTATTACAGTATAATGCTAATAACAAAATGAGATATGGCCAAGTCAGGCACACTGTGGGTGGAAAAATCATGTGTGGGGATCCAGGCGTCCACTGGTATCTTATAACTAAATTATTATAATTTCATATAATCTCTATAAAGGCCTAACTGAAATAGTTGGAGATTAAATGGGATATCATTTGTATGTTTGACAGAGACTTTGTCAAATGACAATTGATGTCTTTTTTAAGGTCTGTTCAATGATTTCTAAAGTCTCTAAATGTTAGAAAATAAATATTGTAGTGAATATTTACTGGATAACTCCAGTTTAGTATTGTTCTGAAACAAAACTACCTTAGATGAAAATGTTTTCTGAGCAATGTTAACTTTCATTTGTATTTACCCTGTTCTCTTCTGTCTACTGACAAGCCTCTGCTCCCTGTAGGTTGCCCTTGCTTCCATAAACTCCAGTTTGATGGTAATTACTTGGAAGATATTCACTCAAACCTTTTGGGAATTCTACACACAAACTGATGGCAGACCACTGCAACTAATCTCCTAATCTCCTACTTCATCAATAAATCAGGATGTCAGGGCTTGGGGCAGTCAGGTATCATTGCCTGGATTATGATTGAGAGATCAGGGCCTGGGATGATCAGCAGGGTTGGGGGGGTAAATTTGTTGGAACATTCATAATGTGTTGGGAGTCAGGAATGAGATTATAGGGGTGGGATAAGCAGGTGCATAGTTGGAGGTGCAGGCCAGAAATAGAAGAAGTAAGTAATGGCACTTGCAGTTGCAGCAATTGAAAATGTGCTTTTATTCTGCGAATGCCCAACAACAGGCACTCCAGATGAAAGGTGCACACATTTTTCTGGTACCATTGGAAGCAGGTATCAAGGAAAATGTGCCAGATGTCCAAGTATGAAATTTGACCAGAGTGTCAGGTTGAATTTCTGGAGTGATTCAAGAAAAGGTTGCAATCGCTTTTTGCTTAAGGAGAAAACAATATTACTTTTCTGAATTTCAAGTCTAAGCATATTATAGCAGCAACATTTGCGTGAATTCTCAGACATTGTGATCTCCCAATCATCACAAATTATAGGCTGAGTTGATGTTCCATTGTGGCCTTTTCCTGAGACCCACTCCATCACAGAAGTCAGTCTTCAGCCAATTCTATTCACTCCATGTGGTATCAATAAGTGGCCAAGAGCTCTGGGACCTGACAATATCCCAGCTATAGTATTCTGGAACTAGCTGTTCCTCCAGCAAAGTTTTTTTTTAATCCACTGAAGGGATGTGGGCTTTACAGGCTGGGCCAGCATTTAACTGCCCATCCCTAATTGTCCTTGATTCCAATTGACCCTAGTTTAGCCAGGGCTCCTTGATGCCATACTTGATGAAATACTGCCTTGAGGTCAAAGGCAATTCACTCTCACTTCACCTCTGGAGTTTGAGCAAAGGTTGTAAAGATGTCAGGAGCTGAGTGACTTTGGTTGTTGCTAAGCAACTGCTGCTTGATAGTACCATTGATTATCCCTACCATCACTTTGCCAATGATCAAGTGTAGACCAATGGGGTGGTAATTGGCTGGGTTGAATTTGTCCTGCTTCTTGTGGACAGGACATACCTGGGCAGTTTTCCACATTGTTGGGTAGATGCCAGTGCTGTAGCTGTACTAGAACAGCTTGGACAAGGGCACAGCAAGTTCTGGAGCACAAGTCTTCAGTACTATTGCTGGAATATTACCAGGACCCATAGCCTTTGCTGTACCCAATGCCTTTTCTTGATATCACATGGAGTGAATCAAATTGGCTGAAGACTAGGATCTATCATGTTGGGAACCACTGTTGGAGGTTTAGATGGATCATCAACTCAGCACTTCTGGATGAAGGTTCTTGCAAATGTTTCAGTTCTCTATTTTGCACTGATGTGCTGGGCACCCCATCATTGAGAAAAGGGATATTTGTGGAGCCCATTCCTCCGGTGTGTGGCTTAATTGTCCACCACCATACGCAACTGGATGTGGCAGGACTGCAGAGCTTAGATCTGATTCATTGGTTGTGGGATTGATTAGCTCTATTGCATACTGTTTATGTTGGTTGGCAAGTTAGTAGTTCTGTCATTCTGAGGTATGCCTGGTGCTGTTTCTGGCATTTCCTCCTGCACTCTTCACTGAACCAGGGCAAATCCCCTGGTTTGATGGTGATGGTAGAGCGGGAGATATGCCAGGCCATGAGGTTGCAGATTGTGATTGAGTACATTTCTGCTACTACTGATGGCCAGCAGTGCCTCGTGGATGCCCAGTCCTGAGTTGCTAGATCTATTCGCAGTCTATCCCATTTAGCATGGTGACAGTGTCACACAACACAATGAAGTGTATTTTCACTGTGAAGATGTGATTTCACCTCCACAAGGCTGTGTGGTGGTCACTCCTACTAATGCTGCCGTGGACAGAGGCATCTGCAACAGGTAGGCTACTGTTCCAGTAGAGTTATAACACTGGAATCTAAATGACAATGAAAATTACCCGCACGCCATGGTGCAGTGTGTGCCATTTACAAAGTGCACTGTAATTACTCTGACAGCACCTCCTAAACCCTCAACCTCTACCACCAAGAAAGACAGGGAAGCAGGCATATGGATACACTACCCCTGCATGTTCCCCTCCAAGTTGCTCAGTTTCCTGATTTGGAAATATATTGTTGTCCCTTTATCACTGCTGAATCTAAATCCCAGAAACCCACCAACTAGCTGAACTGTAGTTGTTCAAGAAAGCAGCTTACTACTAACTTCTCAAGGGAATAGGGAATAAATACTGCTCTTGTCAGTGATCTTCCTTATTCTGTTAAAATGAATGAAGCAAAAATGGTGCCAAATTGCGGGGAAGGTGGAAACATTGGGGAGAGGACAGAAAATTGGTGAGTGAAAGGAAGAATGTATCTGGTGGATGCTAATCAAGGGATAACCTGCAAAAGGGTCAACCTGGACATTTGCCTTCATCCAATACCCAAGTCCATGTGTGGTGTAGAGAGTACTCTATAAATCAAACATAGGGAAACATTTAACCCATTCCCGAGCTTTTTGAAATATATACTTTGACAAAAACAATGAAAATACCTTGCAAACAAAGCTGTGTAGAAAAGGCATATTAAATCAATGGTGTGGCTTGAGCCAATAAGTGTGTTGCTTTGAGGGCTTGACATTGAAAAGTTCCATAGCACATGAGGACTTCATTGCCATTGCTATAACTCAAGACGTTTACTCCTCATGTGCTAAAAGGCCTTTGTTCTATGCCCTCTGGTATTCTGAAACAAACAGGGAAATTTTAGGAGCAACAAACAATCTGCTGGAGGAACTCAGCAGGTCGAGCAGCATCTGTGAGAGGAATGGAATTGTCAACGTTTCTGGTCAAAACCCTGTGTCAGGACAAATTCCTTTCCCCTCACAGATGCTGCTTGACCTGTTGAGTTCCTCCAGCAGATTGTTTATTGCTTCAGATTCCAGCATCTGCAGTCCCTTGTGTCTCCAGGAAAATTTTAGGTCTTGGTTTTAAGGCCACGCAGGGGGAAAGACTTGTGATTTGTGGGGAAGGATTGGAATGGTACAGGAGAAAATCAGAAACTCAGAATAGATTGGGATCCTGAAAGTGGTGTTATGGGCAGTTGTTGAATTAATGGGAAGGTCAGGCTTGCAATTAGGTTGTTTGGGTTGCTATGACTGCTGAGGTAGTGTGAGAAGTTGGGCCACCTGAGAAGGAGAACCAGCCAGGAATACATTTTTAAACAGATAAACGTTTTCCCTTGAATCACAAATGTTTGAATTATGAGTTTTCACGATAATGTCATTGATTCGTTTTGGTGTGTATCCTCAATTTATAAAGCTTTAATCACTTTGAAGAAAAGCATATTAATATCGACCTACTCTGTCCTCATTGAGATTGTCACAATGCACCATTTGTTATTGGAATTCATCAGAATGAGTTCTGTGCATCCTTTGAGATGGCTTTAAAACACCCCAGCAGTTCTGAAAATTTCCAGTGTTTCAGTTTTTTTGACCAAAATTCTTGAGCTCTGGAATGCCACCAGAGTGCTATGAGATGCCATCTGTAGTAAGTGCGGGTCTAAAGATCACATATGAGGACAGAGATCACTACTGCCCAGTAAACATGAGTTTCATGAATCTCTTATCAAATAACTATCTCACAGAAAAGGCTTGGAATATAAACCTATTCTTAAAAAGTGAGAAAAGTTGCTGAATCATTTTGACTTTTATTTGTGATTAACGTTCATTTCATCACCAGACCTTGTATAACCATGTTGTTCTGTGTTTTATTTTGTAAACATTCTGTGTAATTTTCCAGATTCTGAATTTAAAAACAGTTTCTCCCATTTAATATAGTAACAGTAGAAACATCATTATACTTATAGTGGTTTGAGGTAATTATATTTGTTAAGAAGCAATGATTCTATTGCAGCTGATGCCATAGGAATGTAAGGATATGAAATATAACACCAAAGTCATCAAAAATGATAACCATGGCAATAGGAAATAGCTCCATTGTTGTAGCTTTACAACAATAGAGCTGTCTCCAATTGCTAAAACAATGCCATAACACACCAGATTATGTGATTGTACTAAAGGAATAAAGGTAGTTATTGATTTATGAATCAACTTCCATTTATAATCTGAATTAAATCAATTAGAAAAAGACTTTCATGGAGACTTGGTGTTAAATTATTTAAGAGAAGGCTTTCCAAACTGAGGTTATTCATTCTCTGTCAGTATCAGGGTCTGAAACATTGGGTTGCTCTGGGCTCTTAGTGCAGAGACTGAGTTGCTGCTCACCAGTGATGTTCTGATTTGCGTATTATGCTTGTTGATCCGCCTTCATCGATCAGGTTTCATCAGTTAGTTTCTGCACAGCTTCTTTGGTGTCAGAGGTAGAATTGCAGTGGCCATTTTAATTGTGTTTTTCATTTATGCGTATATTGCATGTAAATGAAACACAAGACATTGGAACTAATTATAATTTGGTGCTGCATAAGGCAACAAGCCAGCTTAGCAACTGTAACTTATTTAAATGTATTTGGTCCACTCTTCCTTGAGATAAGGAGCAGATGCCAGATGTAATGTGTGCAGATTCTTTTGTGTCATTGAGTCAAGTGATAAGCACAGAGTTACTAAACAAATTCCTTATTGAAGGTAGTGCACTCAACTAATAGCAGTAGATGGTATAACAATGTATCAAAGATCACACCAAATAGTACCTAAAGTTCTTAAAGGTACATTCACACTCATGTATACTGCACTGACAGGCTAAGATCACCTGATCTCCAGGAAAGTAGGGAGAAGGGGTTTCAGAAGGCAATCATAAGAGGAAAGAATCTGAAGCAGGATAGTCAGGAAGAACTTCCCTCCAACCCTGGGCTCCATGAAAAAAAGAATTTTTAGAGTTTCTGGAGAGCCTTTGCTATTTTCAGCCCAGGTATAAACTATTCCAGCTCATCAAAACTACTGTGGCTTCCCAACTTAATCCTTGGTTACAATTACAGCAGAGTCCAATGGAAGTAATGGCATTGCAATTTGCATCATTCAGTGAAGTTCCTTCCTGCAACACCCAGCTGGTTAACATGGTGAATTGTCAGAAATGATGTGAACATTAACCCTTATTTAACTGCAACATTTGTTCTCCTTCCATGAGACTTTTCAATGTTCAGATTCAAAGGCCAAATGCTATCTCTTGCACACCGTAATCCACTTTAAATAACCCACTCTTTTCCTATGCTTTTCGAACTGGACCTTCACAGTTTGTTTTATGGTTTATTTTGCACTTCTCTAAATTATTTTATTGCACCTACAGATTTCTACAGTCCAATTTATTCCAGTTTTGTTCTTTGTGTCACTTTAGCCCATGCCTGCTCCACCAGATTATTCCCCACCATTCCACTGAATCAGGGCTACCTCTTGCTCTTAATGAACAGCCCATTTCACCACTGTTTAGGACATTGGTGGAGAGCCGCGCTCCAGAAAGCAACACAAGTGGTTTTGAAGAGTTAAATATTTGATTAGATGGTGCATCATATCACAGCAGAAACAGCACATGATTGAAATAATTAATAAGCTCAACCAACTGCTCTGTTAAACTCATTCCCAAGTTATTTAAAAGCAAAATAGCTACAAGTTGACTTCCTGTGCCTTTGCAAGCTCATTTTCTTTCATTTCCTACCAGGTAATCTTGACCATCAGTCTCCCTGGCTGAGAAATTACTCCATGCTGGGAAAGACATTGAACCAGCAGTGTGGGTCACCAATGCTTTTTGCTGTGAGCAGCACCTCCCAGCAGGAAAATTCTGCTGCACAGGAGGCCAAATGGATAATGTGCAAATGATTCAACTTGGCACAATTTGTGCACTCAAAACCCTTCCTCCACAGTGGAGATTCTTATGGGGGATAAAAGTTGTGCACCATTTGGGCAGAACGGTGTGCCTCTGTTCTGTGAATACTACTTAATGCTATGAAAAATATAGAGTCATAGAGCAATACAGCACGGATACAGGCCCTTCGGCCCAACGAGTCCATGCCGACCACAGTGCCCACCCAGCTAGTCCCAATTTCCTGCATTCGGCCCATATCCCTCTAAGCCCCGTCCCTCCACGTACCTATCCAAGTCCTTCTTAAATGATACTATTGTACCTGCGTCAACCACTTCCTCTGGCAGCTCGTGCCATATACTCACCATGAAAAAGCTGCCCCTCAGGTCCCTTCTAAATCTTTCCCCTCTCACCCTAAGCCTATTCCCCCTAGTTTTGGACTCCCCTACCCAAGGGAAAAGGCTGTTACCATCCACCTTATCTATGCCCCTCATGAGAAGCACTGTTATAAGGTTGGCCCTCAATATATGATGATGCTTTGAAATCCTATGAGTGCTTACTTCGTGTTGTCTTGAATTTCCTGTTCACTGAAGAGCAATTGACCAGTTGGCCCGTAGAGTCCCAGGTGTTGATAATGGGAGCCTGAGATAAGATAGCATTTCACTTTTCAACATGAACACTTCTTGATTCACTAAGCACAATGAACATTGTGGAAATGATATTGTGCAAGTGCATGTAATGCTGCAGAACTTACTGGCAGATTGTAACATTGAATCAATTGGAAATAGCCTTCTCGGAGAACTTCACTGGCGATAAACCAAATGCACAGTGCACATTTTTAAAATTTATTTATATTTCAGGATCTGTGCATTGCTGACAATGCCAACATTTGTTGCTCATCACTGATTGCTGTTGAACAGGTGGTGTGGAGCCACCTTTGTGAACAACTACAGGGCTTCTGGTGAGTGGGGAGTTCCAGTATTTAAACCCCGCAATGATGAAAGGACAGCAATATATTTCCATGTCAGGATGATACATGACCTGAAGGGCACCCTGCAGGTCATGGTGTTCACATGATCCTACTGCCCTTTCCCTTCATGGTGGAATATATTGAGGGTTTGGGAGAATTTGCCAAGTACTTAAGGCAAGGAACTTCAGTACAATTTGTGGCCAGTAAACAATGCAGTCACTGTGCACCAGTAATGGAGTGAATAAAAGTTAAGGGTGGTGGACAGGGAGCCAATTAAACAAGCTGCTATTCCTGGCTGGTGCGGTACTTGAGGGTTGCTGGAGCTGCACTCATCCAGGCAAGTGGAGAATATTCCATCCCACTTCTAATGTGTGCCTCGAATATGATAGGAAGTCTCTGGATGAGTCTCTGAAGTGAATCACTTGCTTCAAGATACCAAGCCTTTGACTTGCTCTTGTAGCCACAGTATTTATGGTCAATAGTGACCCACAGAATTTTGATGGCATGAGTATGGTGGTGGCAATAACATTTTTTCAAAGATAAGTGATTAGATTCTCATTAGATGGAGATGGTGATTACTTGGTGTTTGTGTGGAGCAAATATTGCCATTTATTACCAATAAATAAGTATTGCCAGTGCCATTTATCAGCCCAAGCTGTAATGTTGTGTTGGTCCTGCTGCATGTTGGTGGGGACCACTTCACTTTCTGAGGAGTTGTAGATGGAATAGAACATTGTACAATAATCAGTGGAATTCCCCACTTCTGACCTTTTGTTGGGTGGAAGAACATTGACGAATCAGTTGAGGATGTTTGGGCTTAAGATCACTGCCGTGAAGAAGTGCTGCAGTGATGTTCTATGGCTGGGATGAGTGACCATCAACAGCCACTGCATCTTCTACAAGAGATGATTGCAAGCATTGAACTACTGCAGGGTTTTCCTTTCTTAATTTTTCTCTATTTTCCATAAATATTCAAAAGGTGATATCACTGTCTTAGTAATCACCAAACCACCCTGAATTGAATTTGATGTGTTGCCTAGAAACCAGTGAAACTATATTAGAAGAAAAAAAATCAGTGAATATAAATATCAGTTCTCAAAAGTAATAGCAACTCAAATATCAGAGAAATGAGTATTCATGTAGATCAATGGCCTCATTGATGGATCATAAAAATTAAGTTGCGCTGTTAACCCTCTCGTCGCCGTGCAATAATGAGCACTGTGTGGTGTAGGTTGACTGAGAATGGAGGCAGAACGTTTACTTCACCATTCATGGAATCATGAAGTTATTCAGCATGGAAACAGGCCCTTCAGCCCAACTGGTCCATGCCAACCAAGATTCCATTCTAGGCTCATTCCATTTGCCCGCTTTTGGCTCATATCCTTCGAAACCTTTTCTATCCACGTACCTGTCCAACTGTCTTTTAAATGTTGTTAATGTACCTGCCTCAACCACTTCCTCTGATAGCTCAGTTCATATACAGACCACTGTCTGGGTGAAAAAGTTGCCCCTCAAGTTCCTATTAAATCTCTCCCCTCTCACTCTAAACCTATGTCCT
Source organism: Pristis pectinata (assembly GCF_009764475.1). NCBI lineage: Eukaryota > Metazoa > Chordata > Chondrichthyes > Rhinopristiformes > Pristidae > Pristis > Pristis pectinata. Next base: position 40,749,053 of record NC_067415.1, on the reverse strand, counting down.
CTAGTTCTTGATTCCCCAACCCTGGGAAAAAGATTGTATGCATTCACCCTATCTGTGCCCCTCATGATTTTATGCACCTTTATAATATCAGCCCTCATTCTCCCAAGCTCCAATGAATAAAGTCCCAGCTTGCTCAACCTCTCTCCATAACTCAGTCCCTTGAGTCCCAGCAACATTCTCATGAGTCTCCTCTGCATTCTCTCCAGCTTAATGGCATCTTTCCTATAGCAGGGTAATCAAAACAGAACACAATATTCCACATGCGGCCTTACCAACATCTTGTACAATTGCAACATGACATCTCGACTTCTATACTCAATGACCTGACTGGTGAAGGCCAGCATGCCAAAAGCCGCCTTCACCACACTCTCTACCTGTGACCCCACTTTCAGGGAACCATATATTTGTACTCCCAGTACAATCCCCAGGACCCTAACATTCACTGTCAAAGTCCTACCCTGATTTGTCTTCCCAAAATGCAACACCACACACTTATCTAAATTAAACTCCATTTGCCATTCCTTGGCCCACTTACAGCTGATCAAGATCCCACTGTTATTCCTGATAACCATCTTCGCTGGCTAGAGTTCATGCTGAACTCTTGTCAGCTGGATTTTAAAATCCTGTATATCGGTGATGGGAGTGGGAAGATCTGTTCCTTAGTATGATAATGCAACAACTTCAGAATATTCTGAAATTTACAGTTATTCAGAAGTCAATGAGTCTTTGATCTCCTTTTCTACCACCCTTCCTGACTTCCATACACTTTCATTTCCTACTCACTGTGACTCGCTTTAGTACCATGGACAGGTCATTCAGGACTCTGCCATCTAAAATTTGACTCCTGTCCACCAGGAGTCCTAACAATCAGGTTCAGTTAAGAGTTGGTCCTGAAATATGTTGTAGCTTGGAATAACTTGGAAGCCAAGCAAAATTGTCAATAATCATACCCACCTTCACTCCCTAAATTGACATTAAGGCATAAAACTTTAATCCACATTATCTAAATTCAAGCATGTATATTTATATGTTCCTATATTTACCCTGAAGTTATTGTTCAAATCTCTATCTAGATTTATGTGTATGAAAAAGTTCAGCTGTTACTGCTAGCAGACTTCTATTTTAGCAATTCAAGATGTCTAGTATCTTGGCTCTAAAATTAGATTTTTACCTATATAAGAAAATAGAACAAGGTTGTAATCTATTATCACTGACAGTTGACTTCTAATAACGCTGCCAAGATTTCACTTAATAGAAAGTTAATATGTTTATCAACCATAAACAACAATCCTTAGTTTAAGTTTTGCTGTATTTTCATTAGTGCAATAAGTCATTTCTCAAAATTTATGTCCTTGATTTCCAAAGTATCTTGTGTTGTAAACCAGAAAGTATTGTCATGCCACTGCAGTGCGACGCAGTGCCAAGATGAAGAATTCATGCTTTAATCCATCACATTTTCCAATCTGTTAGCAAGTTTGGTGGAACTTCTGGGTAAATGCAAGAAAAATCTGCTTAACTCAAATGGGAGATGAAAAACTGCGTGAATGGTCCAGCGTGGTATCATCTGCAACAGTTTACACAACAAAAGCATGCAAGCAAGTCCCCACTTGTTGTTTCCAGCTGGGGAAGATCATTGTGGGAAAATTTAAAGGTGGAAACACTTCTGTTTCTAACTGACTTTTCAGAACCTCCACTCCATATTGCTCAGTGTTGTTAACTCCATCCACAATAAATTGAACAAATTTACTGGGAGTTAAAACTACTCTAGACCAGTGCAGGGTGATCAACATTGAATTTACTGTGAAACATAACCAGTCTAAGGAGCACATATCTGAGTTGGCAAAAGAAGCATTGGATAACTACAAAGGTAAGAACATAGAAGCATTGAAGAACCAAATACAACAGAACATAGAACAGTACAGGAACAGTAGTGGTCCATTGGCCCACAATGTCTGCACCGAACACGATGCCAAATTAAACTAAATCTCTTCTGCCTGCACATGATCCATATCCCTCCATTCCCTGCATATTCATGTGCCTATCTAAAAGCCTCTGAAATGTCACAATCGTATCTGCTTCCACCACTACTCCTGGCAGCGCATTCCAGGCTCCTATCACTCTGTGTAAACAAAACTTGTCCTGCACATCTTCTTTAAACTTTCCCCTTCTCACCTTAAATGCATATCCTGTAGTTCCTGATATTAGTACCCTGGGAAAAAAGATTTTGACTGCATACCTATCTATGCCTCTCATAATTTTATAAACTTCTATCAGGTCTCCCCTCAGCCTCTGATGCTCCAGAGGAAACAATCCTAGTTTGTCCAACCTTTCCTTATAGCTCATTCCCTTTAATCCAGGCAGCATCCTGGTAAACCTCTTCTGTATCCTTTCCAAAGCCTCCACGTGTCTCCTGTAATAAGGCAACCAGAGTCATTAAAAAACTGAAAGAAAGATCATCAAGAGGCAAAAACTGGTCAGTCAGTGGGAGAGAGAAAAATGGAAAAATGTGACAAAAGACCAATGAAGAACAAAAAACCCAGGTACGAGAAGAAGTTTGCCAAGGTGACAAGCAGATAATGCTGCAGCCTCACAGTTCCTGAACAGCCTGAGAAAACTAATAGTGAATGAGTAACAGGAACTTGCCAAAATTAATATCAGTAAGGTAATAGTGATGAACAAGTGACAAATATCAAGGACCAAATTGCAAACATTCCAGGATTTACATGAAATGGGTGATAACTGATCTTCCAACTATAATTTTCCAAATGTTCTTTCAATTTGAGAAATATTCCTTTAGATTATAAAATGGTATTATTTCAGGAAAAGGTCAGACAGGGAAAACAGTGAATTGTAGGTAAACATAGCAGGAAATTAATCATCCCTTTAATTAATTTCTTAAATATTTTCAGATGTTCAGAAATATTCACCATTGTTTTGTAAAGTCTAGGTCACGCCATTAACACGATTGAATACTTTGAGGAGGTAACTAAAGTAGTAGAAATTATGGCTATTATTCACACTGTGTTGCAGAAGACATTTGATAAACTCCCTCTTGAGAAAAGCTGGAAGTTCATACAACAGAAGGAAATTTATTAAGCAGGAGATTGGTTGAATGCCAGGAGATGGAAGGCATTGATAAGGGGCTGGTATTCAAATTGACAGGTTGTGATAGGTGCAGATCCACAGGATCTATGTTGGAGGCACTGTTATTCTGTTCCCTGGAATTCCTCCTAATCATAGTACTAAACAGTCTATAAAGTAACAGTATCCTGATGTACTCTAAATCCTAAATTCCAAAGTCCAAGGAGACTTTGAAATTATAAAAATATATCAAATCAGAGCAGGAGTCTTCTGCTTTATTCAGGAAGATCATTTCTGATCTGACCTTGACCATAGCTCTATTTTCCTGTCTGTGCCCCATAACCCTTGAATTTCCAATAGATCACAAGTCTGTCTATATGAGCCTTAAATATATTTAATAATTCAGCTTCCGTAGATTCCTAGGATAGAGAAATCTTAACAGTCACAAAGAAATTCCTCCTCATCTCCATCATAAAAAAGTGACCTTTAGTTCAGAATCTAGGCACCCTGGTTCTAGGATCCCCTTGATGGGAAACATTGTCTCAGTATCATTTTCCTGTACTAACCTCATACTCCTTGATTCTGTTACTATCTAAACAAAACTCACCAATCTCTTTCTTGAGTGGTTAGGTCTCCATAACCCTGTTAGGCAAAGACATATTCTCATTTCTAATCTGAATGCCTCAACATCTTATTTTGTGACTTTAACCCCTGATTCTAGACATTCCAGCCAAGAGAAACATTAACCAATAGTTGTGGTCCCAACCCTGATCTCTGTGGCACCCCATTAGCTCCAGTTTGCCTGTCTGAAAGTGATCTATCTTCCTCAACTCTCTGTTTTCAGTTAGTCAGCCAACACTATCCAGCCATATACTGCATATTACACCCTGTGCCATGAGCTCCAGTGCATTTTTCTATAGCATCTTATCCGATTGAAAATCCAAATACACTACATCTGCTGGTTCTCATTTATCCAACCTGCTCATTAGATCCTCAACAAATTCCTATAGACTTCCATTTCATAAAATCATATTGACTGATTAACTGTAGTTTGATCCCTTTTAGTTCTGATACTGCTTGCTTAATAATGGATTCTAGCATTTTCCCAATGGTAGGTGCAAGACTTGCTGTCTTAGAATTTTCTGTCATCTGTCTTTTTCCTTTCTTGAAATGTCTCCCTTTTCCCCCCTGATTTTCTACTATTATTTTACCATAGGCATTCTAATACCTTGCAGATAGATGCAAAATATTTGTTTGGAGTCCCTGCTACTTCCTTCTCATTATTAATTCCTGAGTCACTCTCTGAGGGATCAATTTTAGGCTACTCGTTTCCTTTTTATATTCTGTGTTATATTCTATGTTATAATTCTGAAAGCTCTTACTATCTGTTCTTGCCGTATTTCTTGCCTGTTTACACTCATAACCTATTTTCTTCTACGGTTTCTGGCATTTCTTTCAATCTTCTGACCAACAGCTAATCTTCAGAATATTTACTTAAATTTACTCCCAGCCCTCACTTCTCTAGTTCTTCACAGATGGGTCATCCTTCTCACAGTCTTCCCTTCTCAATGTAATATTCCTGTTTTGAATTATGAAATAATTCTTACAACTGCTTATCTATAATCTTATTTTAATATATTTTCCCAGTTCATTTTAGCCAAATCTGCCTAAGTGCCTTTATAATTTACTTTATTTAAGTTTGTTATTTCCAAACTGAATGGGAAATTCCATTGTGTTTTGATCATCCTTCCCCAAGAAAATAGATCCGTGAAATGTTGTGTGCAGGTAAAGCCGATAATCAAAAGGCGAATGAAGTGTTGCCCTATTATATCTGGAGGCTTGTTATTTTAGGAGGTAGTAATCATGCTGCTGCTGTACAAAGCCCTGGTGATACAACACCTGGTGAACTTTGTTCATTTCTGACCACACACTTCAGAAAAGATATATGTGCAGTGTAGATTTAGCAGAGTACTATTTGAATTCTAAGGATTAAATTGTAAAGAGAAAGATTGTAACTAAGGTTCTCTTTCCAAGAATTTAGGTTTGCAGTGATTTTGTTGGTGTTTTCACAATTGTAAAGGGAATTGATAGAGTAACTGAGAGGAACTATTTCCACTCGGACCAGAGGATGTTGTCTAAAATGTAAAGCCCAGCCCTTCAGAAGTGGTTAAGAAACATGCAAAGGCATAAATATATGGTACTATCTTCCACAAATGGCAATTATATTTAAGTCATTTGTTAATTTTACAACTGAAAAGGATAGATATTGTAAGAATTCAGGATATTAAGTATAATGGAGAATAGACAGATATATGGAGTTGGATCACAAAACAGTCATAATCTTATTGACGGAAAGAACAAGCTTGAGGAGCTAAATACCCTACACCAAGACCCCTGCAGCTAATTTAGTTTGAACCAGAACCTGAAGGCTTACAGTGTTGACCTCAAATCTCAGTTACGATTGATCACAATTTAGACAACAGATGTGAGGGGAAGGGCTGATAACTATAGTTTTGTATTAATACCAGTGAGCTGACAAGAAAGAGAATCAGCCAGGATTCATGCACCTGATCACCACCCAATGACCCATGCTAGTAAGTGCATATGTACATATCTGCTGGCTGATGTTCTTTGATGATTGATTTGTCTGCTAGTGGTAATTATCTAAGTTCACACAGAAAGAATAGCATTTGAGGAGAATAACAAACAACTTCAGATGCCTGTCGAATGATTCTCCAGCATGAGTCAGCACCTACAGGATATTTATTGCTTTAATAACTGGTTACAGATAGCAGAGATGTCTGAAATAGCAGAATTGTGCTTTGGAATGTATAATTGCTGATAATCCCAAATAACCATTGCATTACTTGTATCGATTGATTTGTTTTGTTCCTTGTCCTGTTTTGTCAATAAGAATGATTTGACACAATTTGTTTCTGCTTGAAGAAAGACAAATGAAGAAAAATGCATGAAAACGGATGGTTGATCTTTGTCCGTATGAAGTCAAGTGACAGCCACCTATGAGCACATTCGCTTTGTGAACATCTACTAAAAGATTTCCAACCATAAAAATAAATGCTGGTAGATATTTGAACACCTTAACAGTGCTAGAGTATTTCATTAGTCCTTCTGTAAGCCCTTCCAACTTGAATTTTCCCAAAGGACCAATTACCTTACTGAAATATTCTATCCTTTTGCAGCTAGTCCCATGAGGTAAGGCAAAGAATATTTGCTTCAAGGGGTAAAATCTTCCATGATTACCAAAGAATGCTCTCACCACGTTATAGTATTTTGCAGTCTTTTGGGCAGAAAAGTGATCCTTCACCATCTGAAGTGCTTGATTAGGTCACAATGTATTGGAGGTGAAAATCCATGAGGATGATCTCCTAGTGTATATCCTGAAACGTTGCTGTTTTAGACCATTGGTGCTGAAGCTGTCAAATGTTCTGGGGTCAGAGGAAGCCACTTCATGTGAACAATCAAGGTGAGTAGCACTCCAGTCAAAGGATGCTGCATACTGTCGTGAAGATTTGCTGGGCCTTTGGAGAAGTGTTGCAACAGAAATAATTCTACTTTTCCTCTTCCGAATTCTTATCCACAATCCAAACTGTACTGACTTTCACCACTCACTTGGCTGCTGTGCCTGGAATCTCAGATGTTGTTTGGAAGGCTAAATGTCTTCTCATCCCATGCTCTTGATTAATGACCTTGCTTCAAGCAGTCAAAAGTTTTCAAAACTTCTCCAACTGATAGACACAAAAATTACATTGCAGGATTTTTTTAAACTGAATTACATAAATTCAAATGCATTAGTGTTAAATTTCCTTTGGTTTTTTTCATGGTTTCTGCAGCCTTCTTCAAAATGTATGGTGGATGAATAGAAATGACTCCCTTCCTCCCCAGCCCAGCCATCTCTTCCCAGCACGAGCTGATCTCTATTGTACCCACTGCGACTGAGCTGTATCATAGAAGCAACATGCGAGTTTGGCAAATGAGTTTTTAAACCAGTCAATTGTTCACCGTTTTCAATTTACATTATGGCTTTGAAGGAGGGATTCACCTTCAGAAAAACACTTTCCTATACCTTGAACATCAGAGAAGGATTTGGAAGAAGTCCTCAACTGGAGTCCACCCTTCAAGTCTTGGGCAACGTTTGCTTTGGGCTGGAATGGATTGGAAAATGGAAGGCACATTCATTATGAGTGCATACTCTGGAGTTAAAATGTAGAGTGGGATCATTTACTTTGCATGGAAGAAGGTATTTTAAGAAGGCAGAACGAAGTAAGAAAGGAGAAGAAGACTTACTCAGAAGACTAACGAAAAACCAGTCCTCAGTGTGCTAAACCTGTAAATGAGATGTGGACTTGATTAAATTTATGAATTACTGACACAATTGAAGTAGTCTTGGATTTAAGGCAAGAGTCAGGATAAAACCTGTTATTTGCAAAATTGATGAGTTTGTGATGCGGAGACCTCTGGAACTCTGGTGCTTGTGAATTATTTATCATTAATTTCTTCCCACATACCAAAGACACACGTTAGGTTAAATGGCAACTGTAAATTAGCTCTTAAAGCAGGAAAATAGAAAAAGAATTAAAGAGGAGTTGATGGCATGCATGAAAGGGAGTACAGAGGTAGAGGGAAGTAACGAGAGGGGAAATGGAACTGATGGGATTTCTCAACTTGGAGCTGGTATGAGCCGAATGGGGTGTAAGAAGTAAGTAAGTAAGTTAAGATCAACCTGCTCCAAAGGGAGGATAAGAAGATTCTCGACACAAGGGCAAATCCACAGTGGGTCTTCTGGGAACAGTCCTTGTACAGCTATATAGAATCATAGAGTTGTACAGCACAGAAAAGGCCCTTTGGCCCGTACGCGTCCATGCTGACCAAGATGTATATTCAAGCTAATCCCAGTTCCCAGCACTTAGCCCATGTTCCTCTAAACACTTGTCATCCATATACCTGTCCACATACTACTTAAATGTATCTAATGTATCTGCCTCAACCACTTCCTCTGGCAGCTGGTTCCATATAACTACCACCCACTGTGTGTGGAAAAAAAAGTTGCCCTTCACGTTCTTATTAGACCTTTCACCTCCAACCTTAAAACTATGGTCTCTAGTTTTCGAGTCCCCAACCCTGGAAAAAAGACCACTCACCCTATCTATGCCCCTCATGATTTCATATATCTCTATGAGATCACCCCTCAGTCTCCTATGTTCCAAGGAGTAAAGGCCCAGCCTTGTCTAAACTCTTCCTATAACTCAGACCCTCAAGTCCTGGCAACATCCTTTTAAATCTTGTTTACACTCTTGCCAGTTTAATAACATCCTTCCTACAAAAGGGTGACCAAAACTAAACACAGTACTCCCAGTGTGACCTCACCAATGTCTTGTACAATTGCAACATAACCTCCCAACTTTTATATTCAATGCCCTGACTGATAAAAGCCAGCATGCCAAAAGCCTTCTTCATTGCCCTGTCTACCTGTGACTCCATTATAAGGGAACTGTGCACCAGTACTCCAAGGTCCCTCTGTTCTACACCGGTACCCAGGGCCCTCCCATTCAATGAAAAAGTTCTACCTTGATTTCCTTCCAAAATGTAACACTTTGTACTGATCTGAATTAAATTCCATTTGCCATTCCTCAACCCACCTACCCAGCCAATCAAGATCCTGCTGCAATTCTTGAAATTCCTCTGCACTGTCTACAATAGCACCAATTTTAGTGTCATCACCAAGGAGATTTGTGTAAAAGGCTACACAAATCACATCCTCATTGAAGTATTAGAGTGTCAATAAGGTTAATCCCCTAAACCAATGGTTCTTAATTAGTGCAGAACCTCTGTCAAAAAAGACAAAGAGCATGCAATAAACATCATGCTGCCAAGGACAGCTGAGAGGGCAGACCTCTATTATGATCCAGTCCTTGGAATGCATTGGAGGAACCCCAAGTATTCTGCAGGGTGTTTCTCAGACTACATGGCGGTCCATTATACGCTACACTACTTCACAATCAAGGAATATTATCCATTGCCAAGGGTAATAAAGTAGCCAGTGCAGGGAGGTTAAGAGGGGAGAAGGAAGAGCAAGGTAAGGAGGGAGGAAGTAAGTAATGAATAAGGGAGGAAACAACCCAGAGAGCTTCTTTCTGACCAGGCTGTCTGTGGCCAACTCAGCAGACCGCACTACCAATAAACGAAGCCCCTAGATACTCATTTATCATCAGTTCCTGTCTTATCATCCTTCTGTTACCAACCATCCCAATATTGCTTGACCATAATGTCAAAAATAAATCATCCTGAGCCTCTATCTGTCCAAGTAGACCATGGAAATTGCAATCTATTATTTTACTTGCAAGCAATGTTGTTTATGACAGAAAAATCTGATGTAAGAGAAACAGATCATTTTACAGTTGTGGCAAATAAACTCTGGTGCTTCTTCTTGAAGGGGTTTATTCAGGGTCGCAGAGGAGACTGTTAAGCACACAGTTTGCTTTTTGGTTGTTCCAGACTCTCTATTTAATTTCTCAAAACTAAAGCTGATGCAAAATCAAATTTGATCATCAAACCATGCTCAACTGAATACAAGTATCTTCCTTGTGTATTCCTTTGGTGTATGTCTTTGGTTTTTCTTCACAACGCTCTTCCAGTTGGAGCAACATGGCTTGTGCTAAGAAGTTGACTTTCAGTGGAAGAAGATGCAAGTGACCTTGGAAGCAGATCTCAAGTAACTCTGAGCCTAGATGGCAAAAGCAAGTGCACTGTGGCAGTGCGGAGGTTGTCTCAGGAATGCCATCATGAGTCGGCACAGTCAACCACTGCTCCAGGGAACCACTACCACATGCCAGGGGTGATTTGTTGGAAAGCAAATTTATTTGAGATAATGTATATACAGATATCCAGAGCGACAATGACAGGAAGACTTAATATGTTGCATCTTGGCTGGAAGGTTGAAATGGATCTAAGTACCATTTTCATGCTATAATGAGCAGGCTCCAGACTCCACATAGGTTTCTGCTGGGCCTGCCCATGAAACAAGCCCTTCATTGTACATATCTATTAGCTTTTCTTTTTAATCTTCCCAATTTAAATGCCCATTTGAGTTCACTGCAACAGATCTGAAGGGAGGTGATATCTGGACTACCATTCCTGCTGTCCAGGCCACAGTCCACTTATGTCAGAGATTCCCCAGACGCAGGTTTCACCTCTGAACTTTACTCAACAATGAGTGAAGTGTCAGTGAATGAGCTGGTGTTTGCATGTGTTGGACGGAGTGATGGAATGCCTTCTTCGTTGTTGACTTCTTGCTTAACAGGCATCAGGTAGGAGATTTCAGGTATTCAGAAGAAGTGAGAAACAAGAATAGGGACATGGATACATGTAAAAGATGCACACTTACAGCATCTGCAGTTTGTAAATCTGGAAGGGCTGTGAGATGAGAGGCAAGATGGAAGATAAATTATGAAAACCATCTCTTCATAAAAACGTAAGTAACACTTGTTGTCCACAGTTTGAGTGGTGGCTGTGTACAGTTCTAGTCACCACATTACAATGAAGATGGAAAGAGGAGATTTACAAGGATTAGAAAATGAGGAGAAGTTAAATATCCCGGTGTTGTTTGCTTTGCAGAAAAAAGGAGTCTGTGGGAGATCTAACTGAGATGTATAAAGTTTTGAGTGGCCCAGACAGAATAAAGAGGAAGGACTTTTTCCCTGAGCAGAGAGGTCAAAAATCAAGGAACACAGAATTAAAGTAGGTTTGGAGGGTGGACAAGGAAAATATTTCTCACCCAGAGGGTGATTGAGGCCTGAAAGTGCAGAGGCAGAAACCCATGTCATATCTAAAAAAGTACTTAGATGTGTACTTGAGCTGTGGTTTGCTGGGCTATGGACCAATATCTGGGAGGTGGGATTAGGTTGGGTAGATTCTTCTCAACTGTCCCTGGAACAATGGGCTGAATGGCCTTCTTCCGTGCCATAGGTTTTCTAAGATTCTTTGAGCAAACCATCAAAATTGATAATGTCTGTGCTGGCACTGGCCACGAATTTGGTGGCTGTGGCACCAAAAACCTCCAGCACTCTCACCGGCAGGACACTGCACCAATGTCTGCAGCTGCTGCTGCCTGGTCTTGCAAAGGAAAGGGAAGTGTTTTATTGATCTTATCTGAAAATTAATGTGCCACTGTCACTCCATATCTGCCATTTATTTCACCACAAATTCAGAAGCCATGCAGTAACTTCTGTCAGTGTTTCAGGCAATGTATATGCCCCTTTAAGAGGTGGTTATGGCTTCAGACAGCACTGGCCAGCTTCGGCTATTGCTGATGACTCACAAAGTCGATGTGCATGAAAGCAATAAACACTGCCTGGCTACTGAAATCACAAATAGAAGTCGAACAGATTCAGACTAGTCATGCATCATGATCTGGGTGTGCATTCTCCAGTGCTTATCCAGTTTAACATACAACAGTACAGCACAGGAACAGGCCCCTTAGCCCACAATGTCTGATGCCGAATTAACCTAAATCTCACCTGCCTGTATGTGATCCATGTCCCTCCAATCCCTGCATATTCATGTGTCTAACAGCCTCAAGTGTCACTGTTATATCTGCTTCCACCACTATTCCTTGCCAGCCCGTTCCAGGTACCTACCACTCTCATCCTAAATGCATGTCCTGTAGTACTTGACATTTCTACCTTGGGAAAAAGATTCTGACTGTCTACACTACCTTTGCCTCTCATAATCTTATAAACTTCTATCAGCTCTCCCCTCAGCCTGCAATGCTCCAAAGAAAACAACCCAAGTTTGTCCAACCTCACCTTATAGCTCATGCCCTCTAATCCAGGCAGCATCCTGTTAAACCTCTTCTGCACGCTTTCCAAAGCCTCCACATCCTTTGTGTAAAGCGGGGGCTAGAATTGGACACAATACTTCAACTGTGGCCTAACCAAGGTTTTATATTTAGTTCTTCATTTCAATGGGCTTTTCCTAAGCCACAAAAAGAGCAGTGAGTTGACTTTCCAGAGTCTATGAGCAATAACATTTTAAACTATCCCAAAGATGTATAAATGTGTACATCAGATTCTCCCGCCTCTACCTGATGACAATGGATTGAATGTCAGTCAGTTCTTTGAAGATTCCCTGAGGAAAATCACAAGAAGCAGACTTCCCAGAATCCAGAGCCACTTCAAACACCTGGAGATCACATCAACAAATAAGAAGTACTTTCAGCATGCTGATCATAAACAAAACACCTGACTAGCAGAGCATGTTTAAACTGTAGCATGTCTAATTTTGTTGAATACTGCTGAGTGGTATGTTGTTTTGTTGAAATCTGAACAGGTTACATTGCCGTAATTTCAATGCAGTGCATTTGTGGTGTTCACATTCCATTATTGTTTCTGCACATTGACTAACTTTTAAAACAGAAATGAATGGCAAATAAAACTTTACAACAGTTTTTAAGCTGAACATTAGGATTGCATAATCTGCTTCATCCACCTCCAAACACTGCATTAGGGAGAGTATAAAGTTTATAGAACCTTCTTTGAACAACTCATGAATATTTTCATGCAAAGCAGATGACTGAGTTATCCTTAACAACATGTTGAAGAAATATTCTTGCAATATTTTATTGTGCACAAGGCCCAAGTGTTTGCTGCAAAACAATCAGCTTAGCATATCTTGCAAAAAAAAGCCTTCCAACTGCTCGGTTTGCCACTTCAGAGTTTCAGTTAAGACTGGGCATCGGTGCATTGAGCTGGGGGCAGGGAGCAGGCATCTGGAGAAGCACGGGAGGGGTGGGGCAGGAGCGAGGTGATTGCAATCATCTATTCCAGATGCAGGATATAGATGTTTAGATTTGACAGAGAGGGATGTAAAAGAGGTGGGGAGTTGCATTACTGATTAGGGAGAATGTCACAGCTGCACTCAGAGAGGACATCTTGGACAGCTCATCCAGCGAGGCCATAAGGGTAGAACTCAGGAATAAGAAAGGTGTAATCACTATGATGGAGTTATACAACAGGCTTCCCAGTAGCCAACAGGAGCTCAAAGAACAGATATGCAGACAGATCATGAAAATATGTAAAAAAAAATGGGTGGTTGTAGTGGGTGACTTTAACTTCCCCAATCTTGAGTGGGACTCCCCTAGTGTCAGGAACTGAGATGGGACAGAATGTGTTTGGTGCATCCAGGAGAGTTTCTTGAAACAATATGTAGGTAGTCCAACTAGGGGTGGGGGCCACACTCAACCTTGTATTGGGAATGAGCCTGGCCAGGTGATCGAAGTTTCAGGGGGGAGCATTTTGAGGACAATGGCCATGATTTGGTAAGTTTTAGAATAGCTATGGATAAGGATAAGACTGGTCCTCAGGTGAAAGTACTAAGTTGGGGGAAGGCTAATTACAACAGTATTAGGCAGGAATTGAAGAAAGTAGATAGGGGGCAGCTGTTTGAGACTAAATCCATTCTCAACATATGGGATTTAAAGGACTGCTGATTGGAGTTCAGGACCAGCATGTTCCTGCGAGGTTGAAAGGTGAGATGGCAAGGTTCAGAAAACTTGGATGACAAGAGATCTTGTAAGTTCAGACAATAAGAAAAAGGAAGCATATGTAAGGTTAAGAAGCTGAAATCCTTGAGGAATATTAAGAAATCAGGAAAGAACTTAAACAAGAAGTTAGCAGGGCTACAAGGGGACATGAAATGTCCTTAGCAAGAAGAATTCAGGAGAATCCCAAGGCAAGTTATATGTATATTAGGAGCAAGAGGGTAGCTCAGGAAAGGGTAGGTCCAATCAAGGACAAAGGAGGGATAATATGTGTGGAACTAGATGAGGTCCTCAACCAATACTTTGCGTCGATATTCACCTAGGAGAAGGACATGGATAATGGTGAGATCAGGGAGGGGGTATGCTTGTAATCTAAGGAATGTTTATATTAAGGAGGAGATGTTAGGTGTCTTGGAAAACATTGAGGTGGATAAGTCCCCAGGGCCTGATGAAATCTATCCCAAGTTATTGAGAGAGGCAAGAGAGGAGATTGCTGGGACCTGGACAGGGATCTTTGTATCTTCATTAGCCACAGGTGGAATCCCAGAAGACTAAAGAATACCCAATGTTGTTCCACTGTTTAAGAAGGAAAACGGGACAAACCAGGAAAACATAGGCCGATAAACCTTACATCAGTGATAGAGAAATTATTGGAGAATATTCTTGGTGACAGAATTTATTTGTATTTGGAAAAGCATGGATTTAGGAGCTATAGTCAGCATGACTTGATACAGAGGAGGTCCTGTCTCGCAGATTTGATTGAGCTTTTTGTGGAAGTGATGAAGATGATAAGAATAGGGCAGTGGATGTTGTCTACATGGACTTTAGTAAAACATTTGCCATGCTAATCCAGAAGATTAAGTCACATAGGATCCACAGTGAGTTGGCACATTGGATCCAAAAATTGGCTTGGTCATAGAAGACAGAACATAGTGGTAGAGGAGTGTTTTTCTGACTGGAAGTGTGTGACCAATGGTGTTCAGCAAGGATCAGTGCTGGAACCTCTGTTGTTTGATATATACAGTATGTTAATGATCTGGATGAAAATGTAGGTAGGCTGATTAAGTTTGCAGATGACACAAAAATTGGGGGAATTGTGGACAGCGAGGAAGGTTGTCAAAGGATAAAGCAGGATATAGATCAGTTGGAAATTTGGGCTGAGAAATGATAGGTGGAATTTAATCGGGGCAAGTGTGAGGTGTTGCAAGTGGGAGGTTAAATGCAAGAGGAAAATATGCAGTAAATGGCAGGACCCTGAGGATCACTGATGTACAGGGGGATTTTAGAGTGCAAGTCATCAACTCCCTGAAGGTGGTAAGTCAATTGGATGGGGTGGTAAAGAAGATACACTGCATATTTGACTTCATCAGTTGGGCATTGAGTATAAAAGTTGGAATGTTATGTTGCAGTTGTAAAAAACTTTAGTTAGGCTATATTTGGAGTATTGTGTCCAATTCTAGTCACCAAACTGTAGAAAGGATGTGAAGGCTTTGGAGAGGGTGCAGAAGAGGTTCACCAGGATGTTGCCTGGATTGGAGTGCATTATCTATCAGGCGTGATTGGACAAACTTGGATTGTTTTCTCCGGAGCATTAGAGGCTGAGGGGGGACCCGATAGAAGTATATAAAATTATGAGGTACATAAATAGAGTAGATGTCAGAGCCTTTTTCCCAGGGTGGAAATGTCAAATACTTGAGGGCATAGGTTTAAAATGAGAAGGGGAAAATTTAAAGGAGATTTTCAAGAGTATTATGACACAGAGAGTGGTAGCTGATTGGAACATCCTGCCAGGGGAGGTGGTGGAAACAGATACAATGGCAACATTTAAGAAACACTAAGACAGACACATGAAGAGGCAGGAAATGGTGCAGGAAGATGGGATTACTTTAATTTGGCATCATGATTGGTGCAGAAAAGATGGGCGGAAGGGCCTGTTCCTGTGCTGTTCTTTTCTATGTTTCTATGTGGTTGGTGGTCACAGTAGGTTGCTGGGGTTGACTGTGGGGGAAACAATCAAGCCAGAATTGGGTAATGATGATCCCAAAGATGAAAGGGCTAAATTAAAATCTGAAAGAGGATCCGTGCATCAAACCATGTGGTGACCAGGATCCTTTTAACTTGTGCAAATAAAATGCTCATATGCATTGTGGAAACTTGTTTCTGCATGAGCGTCTTGTGGCATTCGCAGACTGCACATGTGCAAAATATTTTAAGTGACAGATAGCCAGATACGTGTTGAATGTTGTTTAATGCCAAAACACACATCTGGATGTAAGCACTCAGGACCTTGACTAAAAATAATGACCTCTGCAACCTGCCCACTAAAGTGAATATGATTGCTTTCAACTTAAATTCAGTCATGATGTTCACTTAATGTTGCATTACACAATTGAGTTTCCAGTCCAGAGTGTCTTACATTTATGTAGGTTGAGTCACACTGTCCTCTTTTTACCTGTATAGTCGTCCAATAATCCCATCCCCTCATGACTTCAGCCAGATAAACGTGTATCCTCCACACATGTTTCTGCAATATTTTCAAAGGTGATTTGAGTAAACAGAAGATGAGTTGAGCCTTAATGCTAATCATTTTTGCTTCAGTGAAGCAATTAGGTGTGCACACAGGGAACTGCTTAGACACAGATTCACTTGGTTCAACTGATGTAATTCATTTGTGTATGATATTGTTTAAAAAAAGTTATCATGCTGTGTTACCTGCATTCAATTGGTTGCTTTAATTAACATAGCAGAAACTGTTTGTGATCAGTGCCACAGCCCAGTCCAGAACTACTGCTCTTCTCACTATGCTGCCTTTTCAAATTTTTGAATACCTCCTGAAATATTAACCACAAGTGGCTACAGTTACCTCCTCCTGCTCCAACCCTTCTGGAAGAGTCCATGAGATTAACTCGACAATGACCCTTAATGAGTTATCAACAATTAGACTGCTGCAGAAGCAACAAAAATTCAGTTGCTGTAAATTAAATTATCTTTCATTGTTTAAAGAACTTCTGCTTTTGGTAAACCTTCTGAAAATTAATTCAGCCCTGCTATCCTGCTAGTACAATAGTAGTGTTTTTAACGCAAGTGATATTGTTTTCCCACTGTTGGCTTCTGAACTGATCAAGACATTAACACTGCTGGTTTACATGGAGTTCCATCTTTCCTTTCTCTCTTTCTCTCCTGTTTCTACTCTCAGCTGCCTACATTTACAGGTAAGTTTAGAAGCAGGGAAACTCCTCAAAACAGCCACTATTTCAGCTAAACCATCAACTCATTTGTTCAATTGTGGAATGTGAGATGGCAAGACAAATTTCTCTTAACTCAAATACCTGCCCTGAAACATTTATCTTCTTGTTTACCTATTTTTCTGATTTCTAGGGAACTGAGCTCAGTAAATGGTTTCAAACAGTATCACTTCCAATCATGTATCAACCTGACAGATGTGGAGGCAGATGTGGGAAAGCAAATGACAAATGGAGACTAAGGCATCATGGAAAAGTTAAGACTTAGCTGAAAGTTGAAGTGATGAGATGGGTTTTAATAATGCTTTAAAAATGAAAAGAGAAATAAAGGAGGGGAAAAGTTTTGAATGGAATCACAGCAAGTGGGAATGGGGCAGCTTGAGACTTGCTCATTATTGGTGGGGTGACAGAATTAGGGATTGCACACACAAGGAGAGAAAGGAGTCGGAGAGTGGAAATGGTGCATTGTGAGCAGGTCTCATAAAATCAAACATCATAAAGACCTTCCTTCTGCTCGTCCTGCCTCTGGGAAGATATCAGGGGATCACTTTTGGCTGATGGAAATGTTTTGGGATTGTGATACGGTCAAAGTCAGCTAGTGGGAAGGACAGTGGGGAGGTGCATAAGTAAGACTCATAGCACCGTGGAAGTGAGAGGTAAGTGCAATGAATGGGTAGAAAACTTAAAGGCAGCCCATCTGAAAGTGATTCCTTGTGACAGGCTCTAAGGCCTCAGACCCAGTCCAACAGGTCCCTTCACAGACCATGCAGGCACAATTGAATTTGGAGCAAGTGTGTTGAACGTCATTGCATGTACCTGCATGTGCTCGATGTTTCCATGCGTGGACACATCAAGCACAGAAAATATGGAACCGTTCAACATTGTACACAAACAATGCAAAAACACAAGCAAGGATTTGATAAAATTCTATGCCATGGTGCACAAAAAATGTAGCAGTACTCAATAGAATTTCTAGACCAAGAATTTTAAAAGTAAAGTATTAACAAACAGGGAGCTAATACATGTCAAGGAAGATTGAGATTTTGGACAGAAATGACATAGGATGTAACAGAATGCAAACCATGAGTTTATACTTACAGTGTACGGAGGATCAGAGACCATCAGTTAAGTCCAGAGGCAATGAAAGTGTGCATTAAGCTGCAGTGAAAGGAGGTGGAGACAGAAACAGGTTATGTTGCAGAAGTGGATATTAAAAATCTCAGATTTATTTGAATAGAAGAAGAGAGTTCTCCCAGTGACAGTGAGCATTCTTCCCTCAGTTATTATCACTAAAACCAATTAAATGATCATTCATCTTATTGTTAGGAGAGGATTTTGATATATACCAAATAGCTTCTGTTTAACTGCAGAACAAGCGGCATTGCTTTGTGGAATAATTCTTTAGATGTGAATCACTGACAGTAATATCTGAAATGTAATAAATAACAAAAATACTATCATTTCTACTGTGATGAGAAGAACAGTGACATCTCATTGTTAAAACCTGTTTAATTTTGTGTTCCAATTTGAAGAATGTTGTGAATAAAGCATTCCCCGGAATTCTGCTACTTCTTCTCAAGTAAATAATCAAAGTCTATAAGCACCAGTGCACCCCAATGAGAGGGCCAAATGGTCATAGCAGCAGCGTACCCAAACTGTTCCAGTTGTGGGTTCACCATTGCAAACTTCAGTACAGCCCAAGGCCATTGTGGTTGAAATTGCATTGCCCAGCCTCTGGACTGGTCGAGGAAGTGGGAGGGAGATAGGGAGATGGGTCTTGGCACTGGGTTAACATACAGGTAGGTGTCCAGAAGTGTGTACTAATGGCTGGAGGGGTATGTATCATGTGTACTGTATAATGGTTAAGCAAGATTGGGTTGGGAGGGACTGAGCACAATAGGGAGCAAGATTGGGAGAGGAGGCTTGAAGTTGGAGGAGAAGCTGGATATTAGTTAAGCGGTCTTGTTTGGCTGGAGGAAGATCAGTGTGCCGGGGAGAGAATGAAGGGTCGAGAGGGAGTTGGGGGAGAGTGCTGCATTGGGGGATTGTGGATTATTGGTACCTGAAGGACCAAATGTAAATTTGGGACTTGCCTTTGCAGTGTTCCAATACAGCACTTTGTGGTGAGCAATGCATTGTCCCAGGAATGCTCAACAACAGTAGCTCTCAGGATGATTATGTATAATTTCCCTGCAATGCTCAAGAAGGATTGTTGCAGAGGGACTGATATTATCCAATGTGAAACTGATGCAGATGTTAGCTCAGGCTGAATCATGGCTGGAGTACCTGGTGACATTTCTGCAGTTGTTTGACTTGGAACTGGTCATGATCGGAAACCACTCCCACAGAAGAATCAATTTTCAGACACACAGCAATGAAAGAAACGAGGCTTTGCATTTGACTTTCCAAGTGTGATTGTTTATGGTCAGTGTTTTCTTTGGTGTTCTGTAGAGTTATGTTTTTTAACATGAAATTAGCTCACATTTGGTTCTTTGCTGATTTAATGCCTTGGTTTTGTTTACTTGTTGAACAAATCCTGGAGAATCCTGCACCCGCATGATATGAGTAGTCCACCTCAGGCTGGCACAGAGCGACTGTAGTAGGGCAAATTGCTGCAAAGTCTTGAGGCAGAAATCACTGTGGATATAAAGTGACAATGATGCCATAAGGTCAGTCTCTTGCCCTGCAGGGTCAACCTGATTTATTCCACTGCACAGAATTTATAATGTTGCAATATTACCATTCTATTTAAAGTACACAGAAATACCCTTTGAATAATATTTTTCCAAAGAGAGAAGCAATCATCGTGGCTCCATTTAAAAAGTTATTTACTGGTTTAATACTTTATTCTTCCACATCGCTTCCCCCAACTCCATGCTTAACCATTTCACCTGTGATACCATTTTCCCCAGATCTTATCCAAGCTGAGCATTACCAGTCAGGGAGAGGAAGTGAAAAGGAAACTTTATCTATCCTGGTACAATTAAGTCCGCAAAATTTTATTCTGTATTTGTGAAGATATTTCATTTTATTATGCTCCCTAAAATTTATTTTGACATCATTGTGTGTGGCAAAGGGCACCATTAGCTCCCTATTCATTGCCACATGTGGTAAAAATGTGGCAGTCAATCCTATAAAGGTTACTAAATATCTTTAACAAGTGAAGGAATCAAAGAGAACAAATTGTCTCTCTCAAAAACATAGTTGAAAAGCCTGTTTCTTCATCATAAAGGCTAGATAACATAACTTCAATAAAAGGAAAATATAATCTCGACTTCTCTATGATTGTGATGAGTTTTTGCATTAAATGTAAATTGAATAGTTCATCATTCACAGGGGATAAATAATAAATGAGAATCAAAAAATCCTGCAGATGCTGGATGTCTGAAATTAACACAGAAAATTCTGGAAAAAACTCAGCAGGTCAGGAAGTATCTGAGGAAAGAGAAACAGAGTTAACATTTCAGATTAAAGACCTTCGTCAGAACAGGGAAGGAGAGAAAACAAGTCAGTTTTAAGTTGCAGTCAGGGTGGGAGAGGGATGGATAGGTCAAAGTGAATATCACTGATAGGGTGAGATCAGGATTGCTGTGGGCATAAGCTGTTGAAGTAATCTGGTTGATGGATTTGCTTCAGAAAATACTTCACATAGATTACTCAACCAATTCATTATTTTAAACCAATAAATGGGCTACTTATCATTTCTGAATGTGCAAAGGGGCCAAATTTTTGTCTACATAACTGCCAACCCACATAATGCATTGTATGTAATATGCTTTGACATAATCCTGGACAACAGTTAAATTATATCTTAAATATTTTCCCTACTTCTTTCATAAGCATTTTGTTGTGAAATTCACAAAAGAGAAACCTGTCATAGATATTAACAGGAATCAGAATGGCCGATTTTAAATGACGTTCGCCAACTCTAATGGAATTATTGGGAGACTATACAATTTTGGGAAACTTCAAACTAATAAAGCAATGAGAGAAACAAAGGACTGCAGATGCTGGACTCCATACGAAAAACACTATGATGTTGGAGGAACTCAGCAGGCCAGGAAGCATCCGTGGAGAAAAGCAGGCAGTCTATGTTTTGGGTCAGGACCCTTCTTCAGGACTGAAGATAGGAAAAGGGGGAGCCCAATATATAAGAGGGAAAAGCAGAGCAGCGATAGGTGGACAAGGGAGGGGAGGCGGGCTGGGCGCAAGGTGGTGATAGGTAGATGCAGGTTGCCCACCTTGTGCCCACCCCGCCTCCCCTCTTTTGTCCACCTATCACTGCTCTGTTTTTCCCTCCTATATATTGGGCTTCCCCTTTTCCTATCTTCAGTTAA
Organism: Pristis pectinata; assembly: GCF_009764475.1. Lineage (NCBI taxonomy): Eukaryota > Metazoa > Chordata > Chondrichthyes > Rhinopristiformes > Pristidae > Pristis > Pristis pectinata. Next base: position 40,727,838 of record NC_067415.1, on the reverse strand, counting down.
TAAAGCAATATTGAGTCAACTCTTCCACCCAATGCCAGCACTCTACACAGGACTTACCTGGAAACCTTTGCAGAAGTTCCAGTTTCCAGCTTCCATTATAGGAGAAAGGAAAAGTAATGTTTTTTCATAATTTATTTGTTAGTTTCAATGTCTTTAGTTGATTCTTAAAGAGTGAATGTGTTTTAAATATCCACAAAAATAACACACTTTTTTTCATTTGTTAACAGGTCCTCAGTGTCACTAACTGTGAATGTCAAATACATTCAAAGGCAGTCCGTAACACCGGCAACTTTGACAGCTGGTGAGCCTGGGGCAGGCTTCACCGGTTGTCAAAGCCGTTCTGTCAGGGCAGCTGGCTGCCTGTACTGCACTGAACCATGCCTAAGTACCAGGAGCCCGGCTCCCGGCAAGAGACCGCGACCAGCGATCTCTGGGCAACAGAAGAGCTATGCCAAGGTGCTACAGCAGCCTGTGTGGTGTATTGGTAACATTAGACAATGGGATCAGTGGCTTCAGCATAAGAAAAACAAAGAATGGAATATGTGTAAATGTTCCACATTCTTTACCAGGTCTTGGAAATTTCTCTTCCTCAATGAACTTGGAAAAGATATCAAAGTATTTATTTGACTAGTTTTATATCTAATATTATATCCAACATATCCTTGCATGAAATTGAATTTTTAAATCTGCATTTTGACTCCTATTATGGGAGGTGAGAATGAGGGCACTGATAAATAATAATGGTGTTTCTTTTGCAAAATGCTGTTGTTGGCATCTTTTTAAATGATCTTCAGGACAGCCCTGCAGACTAGACCATTATCCATGTGGTTATGATTAGCATTCATGATCTCCACAAAGAAAAAACAAACAAAATAGTAAAACAAGGGCATCCTTACAAACTGAAACATGATTTTTTTTTCGTATCTTCGAGCAGCAGAGATACGACCTTCATCCAATCATTCCCCACATACCAGCCCTATTTACTGTTATAGGTAGGTTAAATGGTGCATAGTAGTAACTTATTTATGACTGCAGGAATGAGTGGATACGCAATGATTCCAGCTCTGTCCCTGCTACAACTGAGTCAGTTCTAGCTAATAGTGGTTGAAGATCTGGTGCAAACAGTGTCATAAGCAGTTAGCGCTATTTCTGTTGATATCTAAAAGCTCCAACTGTGCCAGAACCTTATTGGTCAACTTTGTGTTCACAGCACAAAGGGGTTAGTTGTGTACATCCCAGTACTGCCTGCTTCATACCACCGATAAGCCTGTGCAGCAGAAATGTGCCAACAAGTTGGTGCCTTTAATAGAATAAGATTCTCTTTTTCAGAGAGTTTTGCTTCAGCATCAGGTTGGGCCCTGACTCCAAGTTCAGCTTCCATTTATTCTGTATCTGCAGGAACTGGGTGCAGGAGGTGCTGTTTGTAACTTCAACATGCTTTACTGAAGCTTTGTCAAATGATATTTGACACTGAACCACAATTGGAGATATCAGAGCAAAAAGCTTTTTCTTTATGCATCTTTTTAAAGAACAAGAGATAGGGAGCCATAGAGGCTTAGAGAGGTTATTGGTGAGACAGTTAAATTCAGGGATGATCAAGAGGACAGAATTGAAGAAGTACAATTTTTTTAGAGGGTTACTGGCCTGAAGAAGAATGCAAGGATAGGGAGAGAGCTAAAGCCATGGAGGCCATTAAAAACAAGGGTGAGAATTTTTAAATTACACTGTGATTTAATTGGAAACCAGGATGGTTTTAATGCATTCTGGCTTAATTCTAGCATAAACCAGAACCGCCTCAGGGTTGGGTTAAATACTGATCAAGGATAGATGCATGCAAAATGACTTAGTTCATTATTTCTGGCTCATCAAAGAGATTTCTCCCCTTTCAACCGATTCAGCTTCTCTATCTGGAATGTACCATAGGTGTTCTTATTGGCCATGAGATTCTGCTTTGGAAACAATTGTCAATCTGCACAGAAATTTATGTTGGATTTTGTTAGTGCTTTTTATCTGCTGAAGCTCATTTTGCATATCAAAAAAAACAATCTCCATGGACTGGTGCAAATGAGGCATGTTTGCAAAATTATTTGTTTTCATATGGATAATGTGATCAATTTGATTTGGAAGCATAACCAGATTTCTGGGTGGGTCCAGTGTCCAATGAGAAGTACTGCAGAAAATGATACTGTACAGTTCCGAATTTGTGCTGGAAATTCCAATGAACTGGTTTACCAATTTCGGGTGAATCACCTGAAAGAAAAACAACACAAAACACCATAAGCTTCTGCCCACTATCCTTATCATCACAGGATTTCTTCAAAAGGTGTTCTATCTGCAATATTTTGCAGCACAACCCCAGAAGTGGACTTTGAGATAAATTATAAAAAGGACGCCAGAGTTTATTTACTGGCTCCAATCGAAATGTTAATCCCAGACTATAGTGGGTGGTTTAAAAACCAGACGATCAGATCTGTATTGGAAGATTCTTCAGGACCATTGTCTGTTCTGTCTCACTGTTTGGCTGACAGGTATCCCAGAACAGATCTTGACTTAATATTAGAATCCTTCTGGGGAATCCAAACTCAGATTTCAGACCAGAAACTTATGGAAATATTGCTTAAGATCAGGTTTCTTAATGATGTAAACCATTTTATGTGCAGTAATCCTCCCATGTGTTAGATTCAAACCATGGTTGTAGTCATACACTCACTGTGATTTTGCCCATGGAATATGCGTAATGTGTATAAAAATTTGTTTGTCATGCGTTTTACTAGTGTTAACAGCTGCTGTTGCACTTATCTGGAGTTAATCCCAATTTGCTCTCCCGAATGTACCCTTTAAACTTAGTTTTCACTCTGTGTTTGATTCTCAAATGGGTTTAGCATTGATTGAGCTCATATACCATTGCAGATGGCATCAACTTCAACCTCAATACCAAGATGGACAAATCATTTACAAAAATCCCTCTCGACTTTTTCATCCTATCACTAAAGGTGTTTATTGCATGAATGACATGTACGCTCCAGAATGTCACTCAAATCATAATCCTTCATTTACAAGCATCATTAGCATGTAATTAACTCAGGTACTGAGGGAAGAGTCGATCCAAACCTGCTCTGCATAAACAAGTCTTTGATCAAATTCTGGATATTTAATAATGCTAGTCACCGACTGAAATGAAAGATTGCACCACCACAGTCCCCTATTCACCCACCCCATCCCTCTGCCACCATTGTTGCACTGCTTTTACCTCAGGGCTGTTACACCTTTGGATTGCTGTTGTCAGAATCCTACCTGTGATCAGACAGCTCAGCACAGACAGGTCAGAGAGACACAAGGGACTGCAGATTCTAGAACCTAGCGCAAATAACAAACTGCTGGAGGAATTCAGTAAGTTGGGCGGCATCTGTGGAGGCAAAGGGATAGTCAGTATTTTGGGTCAAGACCCTGCATCAGGACTGGTCAGATTTAGTTTTCACTTACTGATGGGAAGGAAACATTTTTAAAAATCCCGAGAATGCAATAATAGTGAAATGAAACTGCATTCAGCTATCTAAAAATAATTAAAGCAGCGCATGAGGAATTATATTGAATATACTTGATCACACATACTTAAGTGTGATTAAGGATATTCTTTTTAATTAAATTATTGATTTCAGTAAACACCTGTTCTTATCAAAACATTTTTTATCAGTTGCTCCTCGTGCCAGAGCTCTGGTCACTCTGCATTTACTTGTTAGCTGGTTGGATTTCTGGGATATATTTTTTGTTTGAAGGAGTATGATGAATTATATCACAACAGGTTTACAGCTCCAAAGATGGAGTTAGTAATAATTTCAGCAAGGAAAAGATCTTTGGTCCATTTTTCTCTCTTGGTTCATTTCCTATTTGGATCACATTAATCTCTCTTATTCTACCAACTCTGCTAATGATCTTTTTCCATATGTATGGGATTCAGTTGGAAGCAGACGTCCTCTGGAATTAATATTTTCTTTTGTTGCCTATAATTTGTAAATTTAATTTTGTGCTTTAATTCCAAAAATGGCAGATTACTTGCTTGGATCCAATATGTCCAAACCTTCCATAATGTTAACCATGCTTATCCTACCCCTCAAGAGATGAGATTCAGGGCAGTCTGTCTTTCTTATTCTGTCAGCTAATGAGATTCGGGGATCAACAGAGTATCCTTTTTGAAATGGGAAGTTGACAGCCACATATGATGATCTACTGGTCTTTTCAGAGCCAAATATGGTCATAAAATGAATGCTGATTATCATTATGTGCAATCCTTTGCTCTGTTTATTATTTTGACAGCCTGCAATAAGAGTCTTAATAAAATGAAAGACTCAATGAGAGTCCAATAAAATCTGAAGATCTATTCTGTGACATAAGTACTTTCTCAGTTACCATCATACTTACCAGGCATTTTCTATCTGCCTTCCTCCCATGACATGTAGTCCCATGTTTAGGGCAAAGAATTGTGGATAGACCCAGGGCTCATCAGGGGATAAATACTTCTGAAAATTCTTTGGTTTCCTTCTTAGCATCAAAACTTCCAGGAGATCACATCGACCTAACAAGTGACAATAATAAACCAGTACCAATCAATAAATGCCCTTATCATCTTTGCAGTATAAGCTCTGCTCCAGTCAGAAACACAGCAAGTTCTTTCTTGAGTCAACTTGCCATAGTCATTAAGTCATCATTCCAGCCAGCAACGTATTCCAGAGGCTCACTATTTTTGAGGGAAATAACTACCTGAAATTCAAACTATTCTTATTCTTGCATCGTTTCATTGGTTCCTCCCAATCTATTAAATTGGAAAGATGTATCAATAGGCATTCAATCCAATTCTTTTCAGAGATCTATGTCAACACTGTTGTCAGGTCCTTGACCTTTCTGTATAGATGTGGTTCATTGAATTAGGAATCATTTTTGTTACTCTCCTCAGCAACTTTTCCAAGCTGATTTTTTTGTACATTCATTTTCATATTTTCCCAACATTAGAGACCAGCTCTGTAATTAATCTGAGTCTACAAGTTCTTCTTTAAACAATACAACTGACAACCAAGTGCATGTACCATTGAGTTAAGGACTGTCCTGTTTCTTTTGACCATTAGTCCATGGATCCAGCTCTTGAACACCAGGAGAAGAAAGTTCTGGCAACCTCTCACCTGCAATTGCTGTTGTAAAACCTTGTATTTATACCAAGTATAGGAAACAAATCCCTTTTTTTGTGATATTGCATAACAGCCTTAAAAATTTACTTGTGATTTTTTTGACATGCATAAATGAAGTTACAGGTTAATGATAAAAACTAAAACTCTTCATTTAGTGAAAAACAGGATTAGCATGTCTCATGGAAATCTCATGATCCTGCTGCTAGTCTAAAATTAGGCATGGTATGAAATGAAAATATAGTAATATCATTATCTTTTCTCAGAAGCTTGTCATGTTTTCCCCACTAAAGTCACTTTTTTGAGAAATGATAGCCCTTGTAATAAAAAATGAGAAATGCTGTTGGGGTTTGCACAAAAAGGAGCATTGGGGGGGATAATTGTCACATGAACAGCTGCAGATTACAGTGTTTACACAGTTGGCAAACATTTTGTTCCTTTCTCTCTATTAGGTTGAAAATCTCAATTTTCCTTCCCTTCCCCCATCCAAACCTGAGGACCTGCATCCAGATTTGAGAAGAGAAATTTTCAGAATATGGAACTAAATAATGCCACTAAGACTTTTCTTAAATCAAAACATGGAGTCTCCCCTGCAGATCGGAGGTGAAGGACTGTACTAAAAGATCAATTGTAGAAGCACCTCTGAAAGGACATGTTGGGAAAAAAGTTTGTTTTGTTCTGCCCAACCCCCACCTTTCTTTTCTCTCATGATTTCCTCCCCCTTTGCAACCCCGAGCAAATGCTACATTATGCAAATCCTACATTAACTGAACCTATTCACCAATTCATTCTTGTAGTTTTACATCTGAAAGAATGTTTAACTTTTCACTCCAGTATTCACAGGCAGGCCTGGAAACCTTAAATCTGTTTGAGATTAGTTTAAAAGATAATACATAGGACTTGTATAGGTCTTTAGCTGGCTTCATTCTTGGTCACAAGGCAACAAAATATAGGCCAGCAGCGAGAAAACTTTTGACCAAAGCATCTATTCCTCTGATATAGTCCACATGGTTCATTTTCATTATTATGCAGAAGCAGAAAGCCCTTTGTATCTAAACTGTTCAAATGAACGTCCTGTATTGCAGACGTATTCAGTTTTCAATCAAGATTAATGAAAAAGATAAGCTCATTCCTTCCAAACTTAAACCAATTTATGATGGTCAAAATTACAATAACTTGATTAAAAGAAAACTATTAATACAACACCAGACTCTTTTTAAAAGATGCACATGACAGACATTTACAGCCAAACAAACCAGTCACAGACGATGCAGTGCTGATGTGAGGTGGCACTCTTTGCGAGTTCCTCCAAAACAAGATATATTCAGAAATGTTAAACTTCTTATTTTCGTTCAGGGAGAGCCCATTCTAAAATCTCAGCTGCAGGTCTACTAAATTAGAGAGCACCAGATGTTAAACCTGATGCAGCGTGACCTTTCTCAAGACAAGTATTTTTTCGTCTGGTTTATAATTCAACTTTAACAATGTGCAGGGACAGATGTGATTGGCAACACAGCTTTTCAAGTCACCAGTTCGACAGTTTTGTTCGTGTCTATACACAACGCCAGCAAAGTACTTTGCACGATATTTCACGCCTTTTAATCAGCCTTCACAACGTTACGTTATGGATATGAAGTGGCAAATGAATGATAAACAGCTGGAATAAGTATAATGTTGTTGCAAGGTTAAAACAGTTGCAGACTGAGAAAGTATGCAATACCAACTTATAAAGCTGGTTAATAGACTAATAATGTCACTAAAACAACAATACTGATTTCACTAACATCTTCTGAGATTACTTCTGTGCTGCTTCTTTTGAAACCGCAGATTTGCAAAACTATTCTTCTGAGACTGCTGAGTGTAATACAATAACCATTGAACAGCAGGGACCTTAAACTGCATTAAACCCTGCAGTAATTTATTAAAGCGCTACCAATGGTACAGCTAATGGGAAAGAGTAAAATAACTCGCAGTGACAATTTGACACATGTGACAGGCTTAATGTAATTTTCTTTCAAAAGTGACATTTGTTAATGATTACTCAAATGCCATTCCCCCTTTTCCGTTTTTTGTTTTGGTATGACCCGTCATTAGACTACATGTGTGCTTGTCATTCTGAAGCATGCGGGGATTGGCTGCTGCCTCCCATTCATTTAGCGAGCCAGTGTATGTATCTGAAGCCTGGATTCAGCTCAGTGTTGGAGTCTGCGAGGATCACTTAATGCCTATGAAGGATCTAGATCTCCTGCGCAGTTGTTGTCTGATTAGTTCTTGCTATGAGCACAGTGCATTATGATGTTCTAAAGGACATAAAGGGGAAGAATTCTTATCTACCGCAGAAGGGTTGTAGGATAGCCAGTGCCTTCGGAATGGTAAGCCGATAGAGTATTGTCTCTGATCTGAGGAACTGCGAAGAACACGCTGTTGTGGTGCCGTATACCGTTACACATTCCTATGTCAGAGTGATATATGTGCTTCTTCCTTAAGATGCTGGCATCAAACTATATGTAATAAACCAGATAAGAATTTCTCGTTATTTTAACTGGAGTAGCAAGTTTTTCTTTCGTAGTATAAGCATCTGATACAGCCGCCTGTGCTTGCCTTTTACTGCAGAGTCTTAAAGCTCGTAATTCTGTAATGTGCCCTCCTGAATAGGTAGGTCATGAGTCAGAAAGTTAGTGTTTCAAAATGATGGATTGTTTTGTCTGCAGCTGTGCATTTTTAACATTTTAGAATTCAGTGCATTTGTATGCTATGTTGTAGAACCTATGCAGCAAATCTTAAACCTCCAGCCAGTAAACAAGAGTCTGCAATTAAACTCTTCCGCCTTGCGTGAATGTGCAATACTGTGTTGACTTGTTATGAAGGGGGGAAAACGCGGTAGATGAAACTTCATGAAACCAAATTGGATACTTTAGGCATCTATAACTGTTCGCGTGGCAGAATGCTGCTACTTGGATAAACATCCATGATTTGTAACAAATCTTTTTGAAAAAGGGTTCTGTACGTAATAGATATATTCAGCTTCACCCCTTCCTCTCAGAGTCAAGCTATCCAAAGTCTTAGCTGTAAAGTTACATTATTTTTCTTCCTTCAATGAACTAAGTAAGTCATTTTTCTAAAAAAAAGCAAGAGAGACAGATTGAAGTGGATTATTGGATTCCTAGTTTGCCAATCCCCGTGTGCGAAGACCAATGAGAAATAACTGATGTGTTTTTGTATTCAGTCATGTTGGCTTTGCTAACAGGTTTTAATCTTGCTTTGAAGCTGACATCAAGGCTGCCTGCAGAGGATGCAGGAAAGGATATTTTGGCATTCTGTGATGAGCTTACTCGTGGTGAATAATTGTATTTGTTTGTGTGTTTAGTACTTCCCCTAATGTACAAAAGGAAAGCCTTTAGAGGTCAGAAGAAGAAGGTTTATTAAACCAGTGCCGGACAATAAAGAATTGTTGTCGTCGGCTCAGCCTTTCCAATTCTCCCAATTAAGTCACTATGAATTGGCAAGATTTGCCGTGTTATGGATTGGGTGAGTGTCTGCTTGTTGCTTTGCAACCCTGGAAGCAGAAGTGAAGTGGTCATTTAGTATGTAATGGATTCATCTTTTGTGTGTGCGAGGCAGTTTCTTTCCCTCCTAATCTGGGTCCAGATGGCTGGGCAGAGGTGCTGAAGTCACAAATGAAGATTTTAAACCTTTCTGAAACGACGGCCACTCAGCGAACCGGCCGTTAAAGCAGGAGGGAAGCGCTGAATCCCAATCCTTGTTTTGTATAAACAAAACAAACAGCACGATGTTTGAATCTTCCTGTCCTCCCACCCCATGAAAGGAATGTGTGTTCCCCTCTGATCCTGCCCTCCTTCGTTTCTGAAAGCTGAGTGTCTCTCCTGATGAAGTGCTTCTCTCTCTGCCCTTTGAGACTGGAAGGAAATGGTAATCATGATTAATTGGAAAATTCTTCTCGTACAGTACATTTATTTTCTTTGCAAAACGACACATGCTGGTTCCATCACGAGTGTTGATTTGAAGCGGCAGCGTTATGGCAAAACTGTTGAAAGATTTATTCAGCTGCAGACAGCCCCCAGACCCACGAGAAGTTAGTATATTCGTGGGGTAACAACAGGTCCTGGTTTTGAGGCAATGTGCCGTTAATATCCGTGGTCAGCAGAAAGGAAGTTGCAGCAGACTCCAGTGTACACGTTGGTACTCCACGCCAGGTAGAGAGCATGCCTCTAATCATATAGGTTGATCTTAATGCATTGGTGCCTTGAATTTTACATGAGATAGTAACTGATCGTTAGGAATCAGAGTGACTCAATGAGGGAACAGAGTTTTTTAAAAAAGAAATGAGCTTGATTATACCCTACAAACCTGTAGGCTTGGAATTAAGGTGCTTCATTTAACTTACTGTTGCGTGTGTTGGGGCTGGATCAGCAGAGCTGTGTCTGTCTATGTCAATCATGCATTTGAAGAGGCTTCATTAATATTCAGTATCTGATAATGAATACACTGATCAATATGTTGATCAACAAGCTATCTTTTTTGTTTTGATTTTTAGTCAGAGAAAACTCATTATGCTGTCATTTTGCTAATCAGCAACGCACAGAGATATATTCACAGTTGGTGCCTCCCAGTGGTTTCAAGAAATTGCATCATTAATGTTCAGGAAGTCCAGGATTTTGTGCTGAATTTTTTTATTACAGAGTGATGTTAACCAGCAAACAACTTGCTGCATTAACAGTGTAACTAAAACTGAAAGGAACCATATTGAAGAGTATTGGAAAATAGGTTGAAATAGACTTGTCAAATGCTTCCATGTGAGGCACACTTTACACCACACACTTTACACCAGACCAGAATAATGTCATGATGGAAATAATTTCCAGTTGTATAGCTGTCAAATTTTATGGTTAAGGATTATTTGTTTATACCTGAACAACGAGGTCCTATCATTTATTTTTTTTCGATGTTCTGATTTACATCTTTCTTGTTAGGTCCTCGCAGGGACTCATTGATGACCATAGCTTATGATCTTTAATACTGAGTATTAATTGACAACTCAGTTACTCAAAGGTTGCAGTTGAGTCTGATCCTTGAGCATTATTTATGGGCACTGAATAATTGTTAGGAATAGAAACTCTGGTTGATTTGTTCTCTTATTCATTTGTGATAAAAGTGAAATGTTACAATTTAATTTTTCCCAAAATAAGATGAAAAACAATGATTTGATTAAACCATTTATAATAACACACAATGTAGTAATTCTCTAAATCATGAGGAGCACAATTCTTTCACTCTCTTTCGATTTGAAGAATATTCTGTCCTTTTTAACATTGCAGTTTTAATTTGGGTGTTTTCTGGTTCCAAAGTTAAACAAGTATCCAAAATTTACTTGTAATAGTGCATTTTTTTATTATTACTCAACAAATTATGCCAAATTTAATTGAAAGTGCATAAAATTCAAACAAGTAATGCAAAAAAATTTGTGCCCCTTCATTCTTGTATATGTTAGAATATTTCTTTTGATCTTTTTAGATAAGCTTTGAAGGAGAATCTTTTCAAAATTACTGACAGAATGGCTTTCTTTGAGAGTGTAAAAATGATTAATGGACTTAAAGGTTCACAGTCTTGTACCTGTATTTTACAAAAATAAATCTGGCAAATGAAGTAAATATAGCCATTCGTGTGAGGTGTGAAAGTTGCAGAACTGTGATTCACTATTGTGGGTTGTTTCAAATCTGCCCTGGAATTCAAGAATATAAACTTGCTTCACAATTTTGAAGGTCAAAGCTCACAAAAAGGACTATGTCACAGCTTGTGACTCATTTTCAAATAGACGTGTTCTTTGCTGGTGTTGGTATTTATCTATAATGTACCATTCCCACAACAATACAATGGGTTTGCAAGTTTTCCTTGGAAGTATTGAATTATTCTGAACATACAATGTATTCCTCTTTTAGTGTTTATGTAATTTTTCACTTCCAAGTGGATTAATTAACGGAGGATAATTAAGGTTCTTTTCCACGTCTTCTAGATCAGTGGTTTTCAACCTTTTTCATGCTGCGGACCCCCAGAACATGTCCTTGTTAGATGGCGGACCCCCAAAGCCCACAAAATCAAACAATCGATAATTCATGCATACAACACTTAAATTACTGCACATAGGCACTATTGAAATAGTGACTAAAATTTACACACTTGCGCACTTTTCGCTTAACAGTGATGTCACTGTGGCGTAAGTGCACGGTAAGTAAGCAATATTATTACGGCACACCAACAACGTCACTCAGTCTCGCTAACTCTACAGTGCACAACAGAATAGTAGTGAGTAGTGAACACTACTGACTACTCTGACTACACAAATCGAATATTAAGTGGCAGCTTACCAGAAGGGAACACCGTCTTAAGTCTCTAAGGTTGTTGCCTATAACAGATAGGATAGATATGGCTGATTTTCTGAATAGTGGAAAACTGGAGCAAGCAAGTAAGTTATGTCTTTGTAACAGGTCGCTTTTCCATCTTTTTTCTTGGCTTGTTCGCGGACCCCCTGGCAACCTGCCACGGACCCCCAGGGCTCCGCAGACCACAGGTTGAAAACCTCTGTTCTAGATTGCACCAACATTGATCAATCAACAGGCGCATTTAAAAGATGTCACTTTATTGAAATTAAAACGTTTTTAGTCAAAGGAGACAGCGGGCAGTTTGAAATAAAGTTTAGCTGCAAGTATGTAAACCATTTAGAATGACCTCGGTGATGTTCTGGTGTACAATTTTCATTATACGTTTGTGGATGGAGAAGAATGCAATGTACAGGCTCAACAATTGCCATTTACTGTAGATTTAACCAGATGTTATTTTTAGCAGGAATTTCATTCATGAAACCAACCAACATTCCAAACCTCCAACTTGCCTCACCAAGTCAGTGATATTGTGCAGATTGAAATTACTGTTAGTTTTGCTTTGCAGAACTCTCATTCTATTTGAGCTGTAATCAAGATAATGGTGATGTAGCAAAAGGATTATGTTTTGGGTTGGTAAGTTGCCTATGTTTTCTGCATTATTTTTGTGCTCCAGAAATTCCAGTTTCCATTCTGAGCTTGCATATTGGTCCGGTCGGGAGCTGTTGTAGCAATTGGATATATCAAGGGAATTGATACCTCTCGGTAAGGTCATCTACAACATCTGATTCAGGCTTTAAAAGTACTTCAATTTCTGACAACAGAATCCAGCTAAATATTTGCACCCACACTTTAATGAGCAACTTGTATAAAAACATTGCTTTAATATTTAAAACATAATAAAGAAATTAGTGTGTTAAAGTTGGACTTGCAGTGTTGCTATGTTGACTAAAGTTTCATTGAAAGTAACACACGTCGTCATAGTAATAGTTTTCCAGCTCGGAAAAAGTAACTATCTAATTCTGTACTCATTACAAGATAATTTTCATGAATGTTTGCTTTCATGCATTAAATCATTGGTCAAAGCGCATTGAATTTTAAAGTCTCTGCAGGAAATAATATGGTGTATTTAAAAAAAAATCTTTCATTAAGTCCTCTGATTAGAAATTATCTTTTAAATTTTATTTGATTTTGCTTGGAAATTTTGGATTGTTAAAGTTTAATCCCAGAAGTGAGGGATAAAGTGTTAAAATGTAATCCCAGAACTGATCGAGTTGTCATAAATTCCTCATTGTTTTGAAGTTTTGCTCAGTTAACTACTGAATTGAATTATATTAGAAGTGAAGCAATGCCTGTTGGTATTGTATTATTAAGGTAATGCACTGAAATTTTAAAAATAAATTTGCAGAGTTTCAAGAATGGATTTTGCTTGTTGTTAACCAAAGTGTTTTGCTTGCGCATGACATCTGATAATCTGAATTTATAACTTGCTGCAATTTTTAGCCACTAGAATTCTATCAATGGGAAACTTGGGTGTGATCAAAAATGAGACTCTTTTCACTGCTGGCACTTCGGCTAAAATCCAACTTGTACAACGTGGGTTGTGTGAACTGAATTTAGGCAGTATTATTCTAACTCCTGGTGGTTATGACTCCAAATTACAAAATTAACTTTAGTTTGGCAATGAATGTTCCATTACTTATTGAGACCACTGGATGGCTTCTGTGGGGAATTAGCACATTGCCCAGTTTTCTTGTGATACTGAGGAGATTTTTTTTCTGTGATATTGTAGAGAAGACTTGACTACCATCCTGTAGACAACTGGTTTGATACTGACACTATATTCAAAATATTGTTTCCATTTCCCAACAGTAATATTCCATATCTTGCATGGGGTGTCAGAAACTGCTGCTAATACTCTTGCAGGCAAGAGATTAGCTGTGTCTGTCTGACATTTATTATGTTTCTGAACAATCTATTTTTCTCATTTGAAATCTCTGGTGTTATTTTTATGATATTTAAAACCAATAACGTGCCTTCTGGCATTTCCAAATTCACTTTTTTGCATCATTTGAATCAAAGTAATATTATCAAAGCCACTCATCAGTATGAAGCTGTATTTTCAAAGCATTCACAACGCTCCAACAACTAATGCTGCCTTAAATGTGTTTTTCTACAAACAAAAAAGTCCCAACAAAGAACTTTTTAAAACTAAGGTTTGCAAAAGACCTTTAGGGAACTTATGAAAGGCATTAGAGCAATTGTCTAAACTTGTGCAAACATGTACCAGACTTCTTGCTATATTTTTTCAATGGCATCAAAGGATTTCATGTTATAAAGTACAGAATTGGCTTGATTAATTATGAATAATGGGAAACCATTTCTTGCAGCCCAGCTGAATATCTATCTGATAAAGTATAATCTTCAAAAACAAAAATCTTCTCCAGTTTGTAAATAGTGATGTTTGCATCTAGCTAACCCCCAGGAGATGCTGTGAGTATTGTAAACAACACATTTTTTTGTATGGTTACCCTCTTATTTGAATATTCCCAGAGGAATGCACAGTTTTCATTTATCTACAACTACATTGAAAATAGTGTAAGCTCTATTATAAATGTAGCCTGGTGTTATACTGTACATAGACCCCAAACAGGTGTACATGCAAACCTGAGTACTTAATTTTTTTAAAATAACATTTGTTAAGATGTATTAAATTGAAATGTGAAATACATAAATGAGCAAATATTAAGAATAATAAATATAAAAATAAACATAACAGTCTGGGCATGGTAATTTAATAGGTTGGGTCTTCTAATTTTTGATTTGGAATTAGCTCCAGAACATAACACATTTCATTTTGTGAAGTACATTACTTGACCAAGTCACAGAATTCAGCATAGTTGAACTGTTAAATTTCCCAATTTGTAAATGTTACTTCTTCTCACCTTGGGGTTTCGGGCTATTGATGACCAATGGTCTGAACAGTATAGTTGTAGATATGGATCAAGGTTTTTTTCATTTTAATTTGACTGTAGTGTACATAGCTGACAGAACACACCACATATTAAAACAACATAGTTCCATTTATTGATTAAACACAGTACTGATGATTTTACAGCAATTGATATTTGCCATACCATAAGGATTGCAATGGAAAAGCCTGAAATTTTTATTTAAGAGATTGTTTGGAACCTTAAGTCAGGAATCTAACCAACGTGACCAAATGTGGAGATAGAAACAGAGTCTGTGCTCCAGATCAATGACATTTCATCAGAAATGGCTCTCATTAGAAAAGTGGCAGTAAATTAAGCAATAATCTAAAAGTAACTGTCAAGCAGATGCTGGAAATCTGAACTAAAAATAGAAAATGTTGAAAATACTGAGCAGGTAGCACATGCAGAAAGAGAAAAACAGATTTACAACTTTATTTTCATCTCTGGAATAGGAAACATCTATAATGAACTTTATTTAATTGAGCACAATTCATGTGCATGTAACTGAAATAACTACTATAACATATTTACTACTAGTCAATGGAAAGTTGAAATATTCTATCAGTTGTGCTTTGCTAGCTCTGCAGCTGATCCTTCTTGGTTGATCCTGAATCCAACAACATGTTTCAAACAAAAACAAAAATGAGGCAGTTGAGCTAACAAACATTTAATGATGTCCACACCCCAAGCGTCGCACAGCAAATTCCTTTGCTTATTTTCAATGAAACCCACCTCATTTTCAAACTGTTTTGTTTTGGTGCAAGGGATGGCAGTGAACTATATGCATGTCAAAATGAACTTTCTCTTTAAATTTCCCATTTAAAGATAAAGTGCATGCTGGAAGTCAAGAAAATCACCTGTGCTCTTAAAGTGCATTTGAGTAAATACACTAAGTGCCTGCACGCATTAGTGGGTCTAAGTTACTGTTGGTTGTATCTCTTCCTTAAGCCATTGATTCTTACTGAATCATGTTACCGTCTTCATCTAGCACATTGTCTAAGTTGTCATTTTTCTCTATAAGCATAGACAATGAATTCAGTCAAAAAGGACACCATAACCAAGTTAGATCTGCTTTTGATCAATAGATGCAGATGAATATCTTTTGGAAGGTTCACTGGATAGGAAAGACAAACAAAGGTCATGTCTTGCTTGCCCTCGTGAATCCAATAACATCCAAATTGACCTCAATTAATAGTGCAAATCAGCAACAAACTGCATGAACTGGGAATGCACATTGATGAATTGAGCCATAAGGAGAAATGGATTTAGTGGATTTTAAAATATGTGTGTGTGTATATGTCATGCAGTTAGGTAGGACATTTTTTGTGAGATGAACGCAGTGATTTCAACAGCAGCATTTTCAACCGCTGCTGATTGTTTACATAAAATTTTATGGGTCTTGCATTTCCAATCTGCAAACATTACAGAACACGGGTAAGCTGCCTGCAGTCTGTAAAACATATGAAGTCTTGTGTTTCTCTGGGAACAGCTGTGACCCATTTTAAGTTTTTTTTTGTAATCCACTTTTCAAAGAAAAAAAACAGGTATGTGTAGTTGCAGTCTTTCTCCTGAAGAACTTGGTTCTATAAGTCATTATGGTTTTTTTTTAAATATCTTGGGGTTCTATGAAGATGAACAGAGTTAAATGAGCATTTATTCCCATTGCCTGGGAGATTCTTCTGTACTTTTCAGAATATGCAGAAAAGAGTCTATGAAAGTTTATTTTTATGAAGAAGGCAGTAAAGACAAGAATTTTATGATAACCCAAAAAGGCATAGCATTCATAAACTCTATCTCCTTGTGTAGTAACTGTATTTATTTCATTGTACATTCATGACAAGGTGATAGAATGCCATGCCATACAGATACTGAAAACCTCTATAATTGCACAGTAAACAGTATATTACTGCTTTAGCAGAATATAATGCACTTCATTGCTGCCCCAGGGCTATGATTTGTACTCTACTGCAACTTGCATATGAATGAAAAATGATGTGGAATTGAGCTGCGTTAAATGTTATGTGTCGTTAGCAATGTTTACACACACTCAATATATGCTTTCAGTTAGTCATGTCAGTCCACCACAGTTGTAACACTGTTCTGGTAGTTTTAAAATGGTGTGTGTTTATTTACATCTACTTTTTTGTTAAGGACCTGTGAAAAATCAGTATAGATTCAATTTGATAGAGCCAAGGTTTGTAACTCCGTGCTAATAGACCTAACTTACATTTAGTGGCAGGTTTGGTACTTCACATCAATTTGCATTGTGGTAATTTGTAACTGTTTCATTACTTAATTGTACTGGTGTCAGGACATTGGAATTAGATCATTATTCTCCCTTTTTGTTTCTGTCCTGGTAGAGAGAGAGAGAGAG
Organism: Pristis pectinata; assembly: GCF_009764475.1. Classification (NCBI taxonomy): domain Eukaryota; kingdom Metazoa; phylum Chordata; class Chondrichthyes; order Rhinopristiformes; family Pristidae; genus Pristis; species Pristis pectinata. The sequence continues at coordinate 40,710,899 of NC_067415.1, read as the reverse complement.
CGAGAGAGTCCCTTTTAGACCCAACTCCCAACTTGTTCTTTTTATTAAAGACATAATGTAATTTTAATGGGGCTCTGTTCCTTTCAGTCTGGCTTTGTATTATTGTTATGGTTGCCTAATGCCATGACTATTCTATTATCCAGACAGTCTGTTGGGAGATAGAAATAGGATTTTTAAACCACATATTCTCAGTACTTGGAGATCCTGTGTGAATACATGTGAGATGCAACATTGTCCATTTCCTACTCCTGTGAAACTCTCATTGTTATTACTGTTAGTACTCCTGATCTTCCACCATCCTCAATATAAAATTCACAATCTAGTGCTCAAATGTCCAGTAGCAGCTCTGCAACTATTTTCTGCATTCAGTATAACAGCAGTATGACCACTTTGCACTGCAATGGGCTTTGTTTTATTTTTGTTCTAATTATGTTCTCGCTTGTATAATTTTTGCATAATTTGTTTCTCTTGTGAATGTTGTGTTTCTCTTGTGAATGTTGTGTTTCTCTTGTGAATGTTGTGTATCTGATGCCATGTGCCTGTGATGCTGCTGTAAGTTTTTCATTTGACATTTGCATATGACAATAAACTGACTAAATTCATTTCCCTTCCACGATCTACGCTCTAAGATCTTGAATTCCCTCCCTAAACCTTTCTACTTCTCCCTTTCCCTCTTTATGACCTCCTCCCCATTCTCCACCCTTAAAATGTATTTCTCTGACCAAACTTTTTGTTGCCACCTAGATATCTTGTAATCTGAATGCTGCCAATTATGATTGCCAATGCTTTCATTGGAACTTGGTTGTACACACTCGTGTTGATAATTAGAAGTGTGTGCTAACTTTCAGCAGTGTTTGCCTGCTCACACCTGCATGACTAATTCTTCATCTGATCCATTAGCTCAGGTGGATTCCCTGTGTACCTCTCCTTGACTCCAGCTGTTGGTCCTGACACAGCCAGTGGAGCTGGCCACAAAACAGACTCTCTGGTTACAATAGAGAATATGAGGGCAGTACGTTTTCAAAAGTGATTCTGTTAGCTATCTACAAAATTTTAATCTTATCAAAGGTACCAACTTAAGATCTACATGGAGTCTGCATGTTTCATTCCATTCCTTACTGGTATATTGACGCATTTAAACAGGCAGACTATTTCAGTCAATGCCACCAGTGGAACTAATTTGGCAAAGACTGGCAATCACTGAAGCTGACTTGAACTCTTGGCACTGTTGCTGAGGGTGCTTCAGGTTGCAATCGGGAAAAGATTTTCCACCAGCTCTAACCTGTGACAGCCTGGCAAATGTGTGCAAGCTTGGGAACTGTGAGTGCCCATAAAAGCTGATCAAACCTTTGCTCTCGGCATCAGCTTGTCTTCGCAGCAAGACCATTTGAAGACTGCAAAGGGAAGGCAAGGCACGTAAAAGCCAGAGCAGCTATTAGCAGTGTTTTATCTACCAACTTTTATTTTTGGCAGATTATGGAGCTTCCACTGTATTAAAGTAATTTGCAATAGTGAAGAGCACAGATGTGTTTTAAGCAGCAGTGATTTTTGAACTGCAGCAGAAATTCATGTATATGGTTGAAAATTGAAGTCAGAAAATCGTGACAATGATTCCAAAATAAAACTTTTGTATTTTTGAGCCTCATTTCTTCTTTATGTTGGAAAAAATGCCATATTACTCACATATTAAGTGATTAAGGAAAATCCTGTGGAATCTTGTATCGATTTTTGCAAAGGCATTAAATTGTAATTCCAGCCTTGCATAGGTTTTATTCAAATAAAGTAACTGGTCCTGGCACACAGAATTTATCCTTTGGCCTGTGTTCTTTAATCGGATATGCACTGCTTGTTCTGCCAAAGTCTGACAACTGCAATATTTATAACATAGAACGGTACAGCACAGGAACAGGCCCTTTGGCCCACATTGTTGTGCCGAATCAATTACATTAGTAATAAAATGCCCAACTAAACTAATCCCTTCTGCCTACACAATGTCCATATCGTACCATTTCTCTCACATTCATGTGCCTGTCCAAGAGCTTCTTGAACGCCCCTATCGTATTTGCCTCCACCTCCACCCCAAGCAGCGCAATCTAGGCACCCACCACTCTCTGTGTGTTGCCTCGCACATCTCCTTTGAACTTTCCCCCTCTCAGTTTAAATGCATGCCCTCTGGTGTTAGACGTTTCAACACCGGGGAATGAATGAAACTAATGGAAACTGGCACTGGTCTGTGAGTACGCTGTGGAAGGAACACTGATGCAAGTGCGTTAAAATGTAAAATTACCCACCCTGACAAGTTCAGAGATGTAAAGCCATTCCTTATTTTATTTTACATATGTTACATGTTCCATGATACTTGTCATCCAGAATAGTAGCATTATTGAAACAGATTTACTTTGGAGCATTACACACTTTCAATCTCTTGTAGTTTACCTTTAGTATTATCAAAAAGCACCACATGTGATTGCTAATGTACACAGCAGCTGCCATTGTGTGTGATAAATTACCTAAAACAAATAAGGGAAAAGCTAATTGCTGTTCTGTGTTGATGTTACTCACAGAGCACAAATATAAATCACGACAGGACAGGTTTGCTGTCACTTTTTTTTCTGAATTCTACATTTTTTTATCTGTCTAAGAGATTATAGGCTCATACTATTTTTCTACAAATATTCAACAAATAAAGAACTGTGTCCAATGGTTTGGTATAGATTGTTGTGATCTTAGCATGCCATGTGTTCCTGTGCTTTGGGTCGTTATGAAATTAGTCCATGTACAGTTTAACAAGGGCATTTGCCTGTGTACACTTAAATGGCTGCTTCAGTTTTGCGTAAATGTGGTATGCTGCAATTTCACTCTCAGTGCACATTATCACAACAGAAAATGTTTCAAGGATGGAACAGATGTTGCTTTGCATTAACACACTGCTTCAGTTTTTCTTTGAAATGTAACAGGGCCTGCCTGTTCAGTATGAAAAAACTATATGTGAAATTACTGAGCACTTAACTTAGTTACTAGTGGATATGGAAAACTGCCCAGAGTTTGACACACATTGCTAGTGTCGCTGAGACCACAGATGGCTGGTGAAGTATGTTGCTGATGTACTCCACCTGGTTGCTTGCTAGGGTATGATTCCTCAAGCATCTGTCCTCTGGTACCTGCCTGGGTGCTGCCAGAGAGCATCAACAGATTGTTTCACAACAGTGAGTGTATCAGAACCAAGTCTTCTTCCCGTCAGCTTGAAGGCCTGCCTGTATAGTGCCAATAGGGTGTAATTGGGAGCTGAAAAGTTTCTGAAGCATTGCTTTTGAAATGTCCAGCCTATGGCCTGGGACCAGTTCCCTGGCTGTCACCTTAGATCAGAGAATTCACCTTTGCCTTATTATCACCAGTCACTGACAGACTTTCAGGAGAAGGTGGCACACAATTCCAGACAATGACAGCAGACGAGTGATTTACTGTCTCAGTTTGGAGAGGCAAGTGTTCATGATCATTAGAGAACTATCTAGGCTAAAATCCTCATCACTGGTCATGCAGAAACCACAGAAGTGGTGGTATGCTGATGCCTAATCATTCACACACTACATTATGCACTTTCCTCAATCTATCCTGATTTGTATGGTGTAAGCATGTCCTCCTTATTTCCCCTCTCTCCCCACGACAGCGCTATTACCGAATGCAGAATAATAAAGAACCCCACGCTGGGGAGGCAACTGAGCCAGAAGAAGTGACCTGCCATGTTGGAGGCAGGATCTGCCTGTGGCAAATCACTGATGGGAATGGGCTGGAGCCAAACCAGGGGGAAAGCACAGCCTGGGTCTCTGCTCCCTGCAGTACAAGCTTGCAGGTTCTGCTACAGAAGGCTCCAATAAGGAATATAGTGAGCTGCTTACAGCAGAAAGCTGACTGGCAAGCACAGCGATATGTTTGGGCTGTTGACTGGCTTGTTCCAGTGTTCTGGGAATGATTGGTGCTACCACCAATGACACAACCAAATCAGTGATAACTCAAACAAAAATAAATATTTGCATTTACGTAGCACCTGTCATGCTGGTGTGAATGATGAACTGTCAGGACTGTAGCACTGTTTTGATGGAAATAAATCCTTCTGTGTTTCTCCTGGAATCATCTGCCAAGTGTGGAGAAGAAGCACAAACTATGTTCCTTCAGGTTGGTGCCTCCCATTCATTGTTAGATATGCCAGTCATTGTTGCCCTTTAAGTCAAGGGGCCAGACATGAAGTGTACACAGTTCTACTGAGCTTTAACCCCTGTAGTCAATGCTCAGTCCAGCAGCAGAGTGCGAGGTCACGTGCTGCCATCCAACCTCCAATGCAATCCATACTTTTACACCTGGAGGTAAGGAATGTGCTGACGTGTGCAATGCAGGATCTGGTCCTGTCTTTTCCAATGCATAGCTTATCCTTTTTAAAAATAACTGCAACATTATCATCATAAAGAATGAGAGGGAAGAATGATGCAGAATATTTTCTGAGGAGATTCTCTAAATAATCTGGAATTGTTGTTTATGCTATGCTAAATCAACCTGCTGAAATGAACCACTAAGAACCACTAAGATGAGTGATGTTGAATATTGCATGATACCTAAAAGCTGCTTTTTCTTTTATTAGAGGCAGTGGCTGAAGCCTTTCAGCAATATAATTCAGAGTTTGTTTGTCTGTAATGCTTTTGTCATTTTGATAAGCTGCTTTAAACTGGATTTGGACAAATAAACTTATTTTATTGTCAACTTTCGTGTTACTTTGGAGAAAGAGCTGGAGACTGCTTTATAGCTGGAGGATATTAGAGTGTATTTTCAGCACAGTTGCAATTTATGAAGGAACTAAAATGATATTGTATCAAAATCTTGCTATAAATGTGGGTGTTTTTTAAAAAAAATAACATGACTATCTTATAAGTGGTTGCCCCATAATGGAACATTGAGCCAATGTGGAGTTGACTTTTGGAGCAAGCATGGTAGTATAGTGGTTACCATGACACTATTACAGTGCCAGCAACCCAGGTTCAGTTCCCGCCACTGTCTGTAGGGAGTTTATACGTTCTCCCTGTGTCCGCATGGGTTTCCTCCGGGTGCTCCGGTTTCCTCCCACATTCCAAAGACGTACGGGTTAGGAAGTTGTCGGCATGCTATGTTGGTGCTGGAAGTGTGGCGACACTTGTGGGCTGCCCCCAGAACACTCAATGCAAAAGTTGCATTTCACTGTGTTTCAATGTACACGTGACTAATAAAGATATCTTATCTTTTGGCACCAGTCTTCAGCCATAATCTTCTGATATAGCCAAGATGGGGTAATTAAGCTGAAATACCAATCTTCTGCACCTTTACCACAAGTCTTCATGGTGAAGGATCTGATCAGTGTCAGGATACCACATAGAAGCTTGACAAACAGCTGGTTGCTACTTAACTTGTATTCCAGTGCTTATTACACAGCCTGCAAGGTTTTCAACCAATGTCCCAATCTAAAAGTAGCTGGCTGATTAGGATTAAGCATACAACTGTTTGATTTTTGGGCTGGTCAGTGTGGCGATATTCTCTTTGGTATTCCAGGATCTAGACCTAGTGAGAATAAGCAAACAATATATGTCCAAGTAGGCAAGATGTGTTAGTGATAGGAACATGGCAATTTTTTTTTACAAGGGCTGTTGTGTGAAATGGTTCTTTTAACTGTCTTAAGGATAGAGAACTCTGGACTCGAGCTTTGTAGACCAAAACTAGTTTAATCACAAAGGCAAACGCGGGACAGAATGGATGGGAACAGACACACGCTCTCACGCACAGGATACCATGAACACAAGAGGGAAAGCGCAACTGGGGTAAAATACACTCACACTAATACACACAAGCATACAGTAACACTGTACAACTTCAGGATATAACACTTCAATGCCCGTCTCACACTAGCATTGGCTCTAAAGTGGAACACTCCCTGACCATATGGTGATGCACTCTTACCAATGATCTCTGCAACATTGTCTCACTACTCCTGGGGTTGTCAAAAGAGGAAGAGCAAGTGGACACAGCCCTTTTTATGGTGCTAGGAGGCTGGGTGGAGCCTCACTGTTATGATTTGAATGATCCAATGGTGTCGAAGTCAAAGACAAAGGTTCCTGCCACAGCCAATGGTCAACGGGTTCAGAGACAAAAGGCAAGTTCAGATGCAAAGGTACTCTCACACCTGAGGGGTGGGTGGAGCCACACCTTGATTGACAGTAGTATCACTTCCGATCAGAGGAGCAATGCTGTCCTCCGGTCAGCTGGGGTCAGTGTCGTTACTGTCACGTGACAGCCATGTGGATTTCTCACAACAAGGGCTTCCTGCCCTTGACTTTCTGGAGTTAGTAAGTTTGAGAGATGCTAACAAACAAGCATTGATATTTGCTACAGAGTTGGAGCGGGTGAATGTTTAAGGTGGTGGTTGGTGTGTAGTCATGATGTGAATCACTTGCAACATTATAGCTATACTCTGAACCGCAGCTGTAGCACTATGTTTATGCAGCTGGCCAAATTAAGTATGGGGTCCCTGTGGACCCAAAAATGGTGATCGTAGCTACTGAATGACATTACTATCATTGAATGACAGAGGGAGGTAAATTTCAGCCAAGTTTGCCCTTAACTCTAGTTTGATTTTCATTACCAAGAAGGTATGTTTAAGCTGAGAACGAAAAAATACAGTTTACCCAAAAATGATCATTAATATAGTTGGTTACCTCCGTATAACTACAGATGAAACAAGGGTCATATTTCACTGGCAATTCCAAACAAAACGAATAGTGTTCTGCCTTTCAAACAACAGTATCCCCTAGACCTTTGCATCTGTACTGCCAAACAAAGAAATCTGGGACTTAACAGATTCGAAAAGACGAACTTGTTGGTACATTTGCCACATGGAGTCCAGTAGTATAGTCAGTTTTGCTGTGATTTCTCTAGCACCATGCTGTTGAAAGACCTCTTCTACCCTGTGCCAGACTTTGATGCAGTATCGTGGACTCCAAATGATTTGGATAAGGATTTGAGGCAAAGGTGAATATTGCATGGATTTTTATTTGTTCGGCTTACTTTAATGTATCACCTGATGAGTTATTGCAAAAATAACTTGGTTTTTAGTTAAATAAAAATGATTATTATTTTAAATTGTTAAATGTCTCAATATCAGAGACTTTTAAAAAGAGTTAAACATCAATTGTAGCTTTTGCAGCTAGCCCTAGCTTTTCCAGCTGTCGGGGCCTCCTTGCTGTTGCTGAGGCCATGCTTGACAGGCCTTCTGCATGCAGATGAAGTGGGTGTGAGCATCGTTTATCATTTTGGAATGAAATTCCAACAGATGCAGCTGCCGGATTTCACTAAAACTAACATTGAGGCTCTTTTGCATTGATTTTTAAATCCTAGATGTCAAAGATCTCCAAAACAATGAGATGCATTTCACATAAGAATGGAGAAAACATGCATAATATACCAGTTCTATAATACAGTATTTTTTAAGAAATATGAAAAGACCCAGTGCCAACTCTACCATTCATATGCGTAGCAGATCCTCTGCCTCAAGTAACTAGTCAAACAGATCACTTTGTATCTTGGTTACCCGAATATCCAAAAATCGAATGATTTCAACTTTGAATGTAGCCAGTGATGGAACAGCTATAGCTTTCTGAAGCAGAAAATTCCATATATTCATAACACCCCCAGTGTAGAATAACACTTTTTGCAACTCCTCCATAAAAGGTCCACTCTTTATCCTAAAGCTATGCTTCCTAGCTCTGGATTCCCAGAGCAAATAACCTCTCAGCATCTACTCTGTCAGTCCCTCTCAGGATCTTATACATTTCTAAATGATTACCTCTCATTCTTCTGTGTTCTGATGGGTAACAGTCCTTCCTACTCGATGTTCCTCAGCTCAGGAATTGCAGAAATTAATTCCCTGCACTTCCATCAAGACAAATATAACCTTCACCAGGTAAAGTCAAAAAATGTACATTACTCCACAGGTGGTCTTGGCTAGGCTTTGTAAATTATAGCAAGATATCCTTTCCCTTGCAATAGAGGCTAACGTAGTGTGTGCCTTATTGATTGCTGCACCTGAATTTTGACTTAATGTTTCTGTGTTTAAATATTTCTTTAAATGCTTTGTCATTATTTATATTTCCATCACACTGCTTAATCCATTTCCAATCTGATGTAACTAACTTGCTTCTCTTAGCTATGCATTTGCCTTTATTTCAATTTTAAGATGTTACAACTTAATTATGTCATTTTCAAACTCAGTTTAAAATGTTATGATCACTATTTGCTAAAGGATTTGGCTGATTAATTTCAAATAAACTGAAAGTGAATTAGATTACACCATGTGGAGTTATTCTAAATCCATAATTAAATGCATTGTGATCAAAGAGAGGAGCTTCCAGAGAGATATGAGCTGAGCTGATGGTCTTTAGTCCTTCAGAGACAATGAATAGAAAAGCAAATGGCAGATTCCTAAGAGACTCAATAACTAATGAACAAGGAATCACATTTGTTCTTTGCATTATAAATATTTACTCATGAATCTGTGAGCTGCTCTCCCAATATGTTTATTAGGGTTTGAATTTAAAGAGAAAGAAAATAAATTTATTAGAAATTGCCGATCAAGAAGTCTGATGCAGACAGAGATCAAATCACTAGTCTGGCTGCATGACAAAGAAGAATATTTAAAAACAAAAGCTGGCAAATGTCATTATGATCAATATCTGTACTTCTTGCAGGTATTGTGCCAAGGGATTTGATAACAGCAAATGTGATCTAATGTAAAGAAGGAGGCAGAGCCATAAAGAATAAAGAATACCCTGTCAGGATAATTTGGGGAGTCTAAATATACTGGGACCTGAGGCTTCATTCCAAATATTAAATCAGTGTGGAACGCAGAGGAAGGGAAATATTAGACAACACCTTCCAGCTGACGAATACCATCGGGTAGTTAAATCTGTGTGGGTTCCACAGTAATTTTTTTTAAGAAAAACGGCTTTAACACAAGTTTGCTCATATACTATTCTCTTAAACGAAGGGCTTGAGCTTGAAATCCATTTTAGACTGACTTTGAACTGGAATGTTTTCCCCAAAGGATGTTCAGTAGCTTGAGTTCACCAACAAGAGGAAGTGAGAAGAAATGAACATCAAAACCCCATTCTTCATATTCCTTATGTGCCTTGTGTCTGGATGATGCTCTTGCATCCACAGAGTTGTGTTCATGAGCAAAGCAGCCCATCTCCCACACATAACTAGAGGGCTGATCTTGATTGTGGGGAAACAACTAAAAATGGGAGTGGAAATTAATCTTCTGTTTCTGTGACACGCTTGTGATGACTGGACATTGTGTTTTGCTTTTAAATTCAGTTTTTTTTGAAGTCAAAGGAACTGAAATTCTGATACAGAGTATGGAATGTAGCTGTAGCTTCAGTGCACATTGCAATGTGACCAAGGGACAAATTTACATACAATAGTGTCTTCATGATGGTTACTGATGACAAATATTCAAAGTAGTTGATGTTCTTGCAAACGTCAGTGTCAACTACAGGCAAGCAATGAAGAATGAAAATGATTTCTGCCCTTCATTTTTTTTTACCATTGAGTCAGTGCACTGTTCTGTGCCATTGCATTTGTTTCAAAGAACCTGGCTCCATGCTTTTAGAGTTATGGCTTGAGCCTGAGAGCCTGAGACTATTTACTGGCCTCATTTGTGGTAGCCTTCTGATCTGTTCATATTAATGGGGGGAAAAAAATCAAGCAACAACTGAAATTATGGCATTTTTGGCAAACAACTTTAAATCCTCAGAAGGCTAACCACATGTATGATACCTGGATAATGGAATTTACATACACATGATGTACTTTCTGGCTTTCCCCACCAGTTTTCCCCTTACCCTGTCAACCTTTATAGTGGCCTTGCCTATCAACTTTCTGTTAAGAGCAGTTGCTCACATTGTGCTCTGCAGGTAGTACTTCCCTTCACTGTTGTGTGATTGATCACCAGGTGTAGAGTGCTGAGCAATCCATTTGAGTGGAGATAATCTGAAATGCTGCTCCAGTAATCAATAACAGATGCTGGAAATCTCTAATAAAAGCAGACAAAGCAGACAAAGCTGACCTCAACAGGTCAGACAGTATCTGTGGAGAGAGAAAGAGTTAACATTTCAAGTCATTGACTCTTCCTCTCTTCACAGATGCTGCCAGAAAGTTGAGTATTTCCAACTTATTTTATTTGAGATGTTTCCGCATTTGGTCATCAAAGAAAATCAGATGAGAATGTCCAATATGGGAAGCAAGAAATCCATTCTCAAAAGCAACGTTAATCACGTTCTCTTTGAATTTTTTCCCTGAAGCAGAAATATACTGAATTAAATAGCAAGTTATTATTGTAATATTAATTCTAACCACTTGCTGAAACCAAATCTAATTTTAAATGTATTTTGTTTTGAAAACATTGTTTGAAGTCAAAATTTCACCTTTGCTCATGTACTGCTCTATTAGCTTAGTGATGCTTGTGCTTCAGTCAGAGCACCAATGCTGTACAAAATTGGTGATTTCTTGTTTTGGGTTTGTATAAAGTCGGTTGTGCTTTGAAATTGTCATAGAATCATAAAGCAATACAGCATGGATACAGGCCCTTCGGCCCAACAAGTGCATGCCGAACATGGTGCCCACTTACCTAGTCCCAATTTCCTGCATTCGGCCCATATCCCTTTTAAGCCCCACCCCTGCATGTACCCATCCAAGTGCTTCTTGAATGATGCTATTGTACCTGCCTCAACCACTTCCTCTGGCAGCTCGTTCCATATACTCACCACCCTCTGTGTGGAAAAACTTTCCCCTCGGGTCCCTTTTTAAATCTTTCCTCTCTCACCCTAAATCTATGCCCCCTAGTTTTGGACTCCCCTACCCTGGGGGGAAAAAACTTCTACCATCCAACTTATCTGTGCCCCTCATGATTTTATAAACTTGTATAATATCATCTCTCATTCTTCTGCACTCCAAGGAATAAAGACCTAGCCTGGCCAACCTCTCCCTGTAACTCAGGGTGACCAAAACTGTACACAGTACTCCAAGTGTAGCCTCACCCACAACCTGTACAACTGCAACAACTGTCCTACCTAATTTCGCAGTCAGAAGTGGGGGGAGAAATCTTTTGTCTCCCATCATCTTGGGGTGGAGAAAAGTCCTTGAGATGTCAGAATAAAGAACCAATGCACGTGCATGTTCGTATCATATGTAAAAATATACACCACTTGGTGCAGAATAACCAGACCATGAAAGTGGCCAGATGCTGTTCAAATACTGCATTCACTATGTTTTCATATGTGTTTTCTTACGGAAAGGCATACTAATGTACAAGTGTATTCAACAATAAGAATCTGGAATGACTTGGCAGAGAATGACGCCATTCAGCTCACCACATTGGTGCTGGCCCAGAAGGACTTTCCAACTACACCAATTCCCAGGTTCTTTCCCAATAGACGAACAAATATTGCCTTCTGTACTTCAAGTTATTCTTGGAAATATCCACATCTCGGTTATGTGTTGCCAAATGAGGAATTGGTCATTGTAATTTACAGTCTATTAAAGTCGCTACTAAAGTTTTGTCATTTTGTACTCACTCCCCTGTATGCACAGAAAAGATGACAATCCTAAACCTTTCTGTTATATTAGTCCTTCACGAGAACAAGCAGATAGACGGTAGCTGAATAACCTAAAAATCACACAAAGTAAACTATATACTGCTCATCTACACTAGTAGTTTTCTAATGGAATTAATTGAGGGTAAGATTACATTTTTATTTCAGTGGATGTGCATACACTATTTTAGTTATCAAAGCAATATTAATCTTGTTTGAAAGGTGCCATCAATGAAAACTCAGTTAATGAACAGAAAACTGTTTTATTCTGGTTATCGTTGTCTTGTCAGAATAATCTTGTCATAGTGACATTTTTCCCTATCAGTACTCTAGATTTACACAGCCTTACAAAAAGTATTGGCTGTCATGACTGTCCTGTCATTTTTTTTTAACCTGCAACAGCAGCAGAAACTATAACACAGGAAAAGTGTATTCATTTGCTTTTGTCTGTCAAATACTAAAACTGGAGTACCTTTTCCTTGACAAAAATCACATTTTTGTCATAAGAATATTTGATAAGTGTATCATTTTGTTGGACCAGGCTTGTCCTGGTGTAGAAATGGCAGGTGTTAGGTGCAACATTCTTGGTAATAGTACACCTTTCTGTCTGAAATTTTGATTTTTGCTTGATAATCATAACATGAACACTGAGATACTTAAATGTGCTGTCGTGAGGCATTTCTTTTAGACTAGATTGAATTACAGGTGCAACCTAGTAAGTGTGTTGCTTCTGCAAACCTAAAGGGGTCTTCCTGTCACATCATGTGAGTTCTGCAGAAAAGATTACTTCTAAAGTACACTGGTAAAAGAAATGTATTGCCAGTGAATGAAGGCTAATACCCACGGTTTAGCCAGGCAAAAACTAATGTAGGATACATCTGTGACTTTTTTTTTACTAACATTGTCAGTTTCACATGAGAAGCCAAACAATCACTAATGAGAGGCATGAGCCTGCAGATGCTGGGGCCTGGTGCAAAAAAAATAAGCTACTGGAGGAACTCAGTGGGTCAGGCAGCATCTGCAGAGGGAAATGAACAGTTGATGTTTTGGGTCAAGACCCTTCATCTGGGCAGGTGAAGTGTCTCGACCTGAAATGTCAACTGTCCATTTTCCTCTACAGATGCTGCCTGACCCGCTGAGTTCCACCAGCAGTTTGTCTTGTTTTGCAAACAATCACTAAGTTTGAGTCGAGCATGCTGTGATTTGTATTAATTTTTCTTTCTCTTCTTCACTGAAGTCAATCAAGTATCTAAAGGACAGTCAGTTTACTTCATTTTGTGGCTCTCAGAAATATGTTTAAAATTTTGAAGTAAAATTAGTTACCACTGACTTTTAGCTTGGATTTTGTTTATTACTGAATGATCCCTGTTCTGTATCTGATGTCTACATTACTAACTTCTTTATGCAGGTGGATTGAAGGCTAAATAAGATAAGATCTCTTTATTAGTCACATGTACATCGAAACAGTGAAATGCATCTTTTTGCGTAGAGTGTTCTGGGGGCAGCTCGCAAGTGTCACCATGTTTCTGGCGCCAATATAACATGCCCAGAACTTCCTAACCCATATGTCTTTGGAATGTGGGAGGAAACCGGAGCACCTGGAGGAAACCCACGCAGTCACAGGGAGAACGTACAACCTCCACACAAACAGTGGCCGGAATCGAACCCGGGTCGCTGGCGCTGTAATGGCATTATGCTGGAAGTGATAGTGCGTTGGAAGCTGCTTCCAATCCTCCTGATTTCTAAGAGATCTCCTTATCCTCCTCTCCAACTACAGCGCGTTTTTCAGATGATCACGATTTGCAGAGTTACAGTACTTCTGCCAGTGTAAGAAGTGACTTCATCAGTCTCCTAACTCATTTGCTGTTTTGTGCTCTACTCTGTTACCCCTGGAATTTCCCCGTAAAGTTGACTGGACCTCAATTGCTTGTGTGGGTCACTTGAATTCTGATGTTTTTGTCCATCTCATCTGTTCACTGCTCCATCATTCGTGGCTGTATCTTAAGCTGCATAGACCCCAAACTCTGGAATTCCCTCCGTAAACCTCTCCGACTGCCCACCCCCCTTCCTCCACCCCCTATCTTACTTCCTTTTAAGGCATTCTTTAAAACCTGCCTCTTTGATGTAAAACAAATCTGTCTTTTTTATGAAATAATTAAATCATTGAATTTTTCACCATGGAAAGAAGTTGCTTAGTTTAATTTATAAGGGGTTTTGGTTGGAATTATTCAGGATGAATTGCACAGCTCTGCTGCCTACTCACAGGCAGGTACCTTTTCTCTATTCAAATGAAGAGAGTTAAGTTTATTGAAGGAGATTTTCTCTGTGAAATGGATGCAGCAGCATCAGAAATTACTTTGTTTAAAAAAAATGACTGAGTTTCATTGCAACTAATGCACAGAGTAAAGCTTTACTCTGATTTTTGCATGCAAAGAAATGTGACTTAATAAATTGATATTTTAAATGGAGCAATGCTGCTGCTATTGTGGAGTTAATGTTTGATTTTTTTTTGGTGTGATAGTTGAGTGAACAAAAGGCGATTTCAGAATGCTAATCATCATGAATTGTTTTGTCGTTTTGATACAGGAGTCAGACATTTGGGCAGACGCACAGCAGACCATGTTCACTTTCCCTTCATTCATTAATATTACTTCATTAACATATTTACTTGGTTCCATTTGTAACTGTTATGTTTGCTTTGGCTTCACTAGAAGCACATAATTCTAATTTATAAATTGTATGGTTTCTGCTGAAATTCCACAGTTCAATATTTTGTTTATTTTGGGATTCCTTAACGTAATTCATTAATTGAGCCATTGCCAGGGATTGCCCATTGTAATATAAATACTGTGTATTCATCATTGCTGAGATGCAGGACCTTTTCTCCCCCATTTGACCAGCATATTACTAATCTCCAAACACATCTATTTAGACATGATTTGTTAGACAATTAATTGATTAAAAGACATTGGCAAAAAGCCCTCGACTGATGTATTTCACAAATTAAAGATACACGAGAGTTTTCCACAGAGAAGCTGAAGTTCTTCTCTGATAGAATCCAAGAAATCCCTTAGGTGGGTGTTTAATAGAAATTTAATGAGCATGGGCTGCCTTTGTGTCACATGAAGCAAGTCCATTTTCTTTAATCTGACACCTTTTTTTGTTAAGGGGAATTAGAGCAGCATATATTGAATGTAATGAACTGGTTGATGAAGCCTTATTGGAACTGATATTTGCCTCTAACTCAATGAACCCTAATTTTTTTCAGTGAAGTTGGCACATATTCAAAGTAATGCATGGAATATCATGCTGCATGCTGTGGCAAACCACAACATATATGATTCCAAATGATAGAATTCCAAAACAACTTCTCTGGAGTTTGTGCTTTTTGTTTTAATGTATGTCAGCAAAATTGTTGAAGTTTTTTTTTAAAAGAATTCTAATTTATTATCAAGGTGAATATTGCATTATCCTAGAATATTATTTTGTTATTTATTTTAATACATTGATTTTCCTTCTGAAAGTATTCTGTGACTAATGGTTGGTGAGCAATCAGCGATTTGTAATACTGTAATATCTTGAAGTGTCAACTTGCACTTGGGAAACAGATTGCTGGTAAACAAAGCAATTTTACTAAAATGTGGAATATTTCTGGTGATAATTGAATATCTGTTGAAGACACCTAGTTGTATGACCAGGGACAAATGCAGCAGA
This sequence comes from Pristis pectinata, assembly GCF_009764475.1. Taxonomy (NCBI): domain Eukaryota; kingdom Metazoa; phylum Chordata; class Chondrichthyes; order Rhinopristiformes; family Pristidae; genus Pristis; species Pristis pectinata. The sequence continues at coordinate 40,695,522 of NC_067415.1, read as the reverse complement.
AAATAGCTTGCATTAAACAGATGATTTGCAGGATAGTAAATGAATTTTAATTTCAGTATAGGTTCTGCTGAGTTAAAACGTACAGTTATAATAACTAGGTGTCCATTGGCAAACCTGGGGATTTGGATGTGATCATTGTTAATTCACTAAGCATCCATATAATCTGAAACTTACACTAACATGTTTTTCTGAAATAATAAGATGTATCTCAGATACTACTTGTCAGAATAGGTTACTTGAACCCGAGTCTGACTTACTGCTGGGCATGCTTGAAATACTTTCGGTGCAAATGCTGTTTTTAATATAATGTTGTTGAATTGGAAAGAGTTCAGACAAAGTGATGAGAATAATGTGGGGAATTTAATGAGAAAACCTAGAGGGGATAAGTTTATTTTAACAGACTCCATTTTCCTGAAGAAGAAAAAAATTATCTCCCATGCTAAATGATTTCATCAATTTTGTCTTTAATTGTCATACTGTAGAGCACTGCTTTATGTGGGTCCCTTCTTGCACATGAATTGTTCTCTGCAAACAACATAATTTATGCTATTCTGTCAGCCCACATCGATCACGTGTACTGGAATCTAGTGCAGTCTGCAATGCCAATTTGGGAATATCTCATCTAGGAACAGTTATACTTCACCAGGTCCTACTAAGTACACAATGGTATACACTTTTCCAGACTTAACTGCCACTTTATCACATTCCAGATGCTCTGAAGTACCAATTTTGAAATGTGTGAATGGAGTAATACATCATTGAAACATTACAAGACCCAATAAGAAACTCCAGAATGATGGGTCTCTGGCAGAGATTGGTTTTAACATTAATGATAATGAAGCATTAGGCAGCTGGAAATTGTTTGTATGTTGAGAATATGCCTGTTTTCCTTCATTAAAGTTAAAACTTTACCTGAAATATGTTTGCAAGGAAGAAGCCGTGAACATCATGCTGAATAGACTCCAATTTGAATGAATGGATTCCTGTCAAATGTACTTGCAATTTTTGATATCATCCATGAAAAGCAACTGAGTGAATGATATTGAAGGTTATAAGAATATGAAACAGAGATAGAATTGGTGAAATGGAATGCCGTTTCATTTGAGTAATGGGGTTTTGGAAAAGTGGAATGCATCTGGAAACATAAAATGATGCAAAATGGCATATTCTGATTAATCAGACTGTAAGATTGGACTGGTTTAGCTTGCAATATTAGAATAATGAAGACTGCAAAATTGAACTGATATGAATTATAATATTAGATCGATCCTGGCATTTCACTTAGTTATTTTGGGGATCAGGAAGTACATTTGATGTTGCATTTTGTCTTCTGGGAGATTCTATTTGCAATTTTCTGCTACCTTGGTAACGTTGGAAATTGGATTAGTTCCACGGATTTTGTAAATTGTTTCATGTCTTTTGGGGAAATAAATAGTATTTGCCAATAAAGTTTCCTGTTGTCACTGCGTGCTTTTTTTTGTTATTTGAAATTAATGTGGTCCAGAAGCTGACATTTGGATATGTATTTAGTTGCATCTTTTTTTTTAACTATTTGCAGGATGTTGAAATTACTGGGAATGGCAGTAATGGTTATTGCCTCCCCATAATGTCCCCTTAATGAAGTAAGCAGTTAAGAGTTAACTAACTTTCAATCGTTTTGGCTTGTTTGATAGATACCTAGGCTTTTGGAGAAGATAAACTATACCACTACTCATTGTCTCCTTAACTGTTTTGCTATTGGGTTATCTCCTTCAAGCTGTGCAAGTACTACTATAGCACAAGAAATGTTGATTCACCATACAAAAAATTCCATTTGTTTGAATGTGGGTTTTCAAAGTACCGTTTCAAAATAGCTACACGGCATTTCCTGGTGAGTCAGCTTTAAATCCACCGACACTAAAGCGATAGTAATCTACTCTTGCAGTTGTATATCATCCAATCTAAAGGTTAACGCACTTGCAGGAAACTGAGTATAACACAGAGATTCAAGTATTATGGTTTGGCCCCCTCAGTGAATCTTTTGCTGAATGTAATCAAAGTTCTATAGACTAAAATTAAATGTAGTTCCTATTTCTAATGTAAAGAGCAGCCAGGAGCATGTGTAGTAGTTTATGATTAAGTTAACACTGCAGAATATTCTGCAATCATTTGCAAGTATCAATTTCAGAGCTAAGAAATTTAGTTTTGTCCTTTACAATCTTTGATATAAACTAACACAATCTCCAATCTACCCAGTTGTGAGTATGAGTGGCTGTTTCCAAGACTGTAAAAACCAAATCCTTTCAGGATGTTGCAATCAAAGCAAATTTGCAAACTATCTTTTCTGGGGAATCCATACATAAACTCTATTCAGTCTCCCAATATGAATGTTGGTAGATTGAATGCTGATACTGTTGGCAAAGCCAAAAGTTGTTGTCCAACCCAAATTGCTCTTGAGAAAGTGGTGGTAAACAGTGTTCTTGTATTGAAGGCACTCCCAGAGTGCTGTGAGGTGAGAGCAGTAGCATTTGATACAGCAGTGACAGAAAGTCTGTAATGAAGCTCTGAGGTAGGATGGTCAGGTGGTGTGTTAATTGCGAAAGAATACCTTGTCTCCAACTAGTCCATATATTTGTATAATGGTGAGTCAGTACAGTTTGATAGTACCATTTATAACATCTTTCATCATTTGGCTGAGGTGGTAATTGCTCGACTTTGAATTGTTGTGGACAGAGCATACATCGGCTATTGAGGACGTGAGATTCTGCAGATGCTGGAATCTGGAGCAACACACACAAAATGCTGAAGGAGCTCAGCAGGTCAGGCAGCATCTATGGAGAGAAATAAAACAGTCGAAGTTTTGGGTCGAGACCCTTCATCAGGGCTTCTGAGGAAGGCTATTGAGGAGATAGCAGTGTTGCAACAATACAACCGCTCAGCTGGAGACTTGGCGTGTTGAAGTTAATCTTCAGTAATGCAATCAAAACATCGAATTGCCCAGAGCTTCTGCTGAAGTCTGTGCAGTCAGCACTCTGCATTGAATTGAATTGTGCAAGGCAAAAGAGGAGGTCACGGTGCATTTTAAGCTCTGACCTTTTGGCTGGTGATGGTTGCAGATGTTTCAAGTCTTTTGTGCACGGAGGTATTAGGTTCCACCATCGTTGAGGATACGGGTGTTCAACCAGCCTCATTCTTCTGTTGGTTACCACCATTGTTGAGCGGATATAGGAGGGCGTTGATCTAAGCTGGTTATGGGATTGCTTCGCTCTGTCCATAAAGTGCATCTGATCTTCAGCGTGCATGTTGTACTCTGCTTGTAGCTTCACCAGCTTGGCACCTAATTTTTGAATTATGTGAGAAACTGTCATTTATTTCTGACAATTGCCTGCAGCAGTACCGTCAATTCAGAGAGAGATTGCATTTTCACAAGATCAGTGTGCAAGCATGCATATGCCTTCAATTCTGCCCGAAGTATCGCATTCGGTTGGTGTCCGTACTAGCAGTGGAGTTCAATCAGACTGAGACAGGAAGGTCAGCGCATGTGCTTGAGACTGTCACACTTCCCTCGGCTTCTCCAAAAGGTAGGACGCGACTCTCCAGGTCGATCGGGAATTACGTCTGGTGTGGTTCCTTACATTTCCACCAGTATTGCTCATTGAATTAGGGTCACTGCACCAGCTTGGTGGTAATCACAGTGTGAAGGATATAGCAGAGAATGAAGCCACAGGTTATATAGAATACAATTCTGCTGCTGCTGATGGTGGCTGTGCCTAGTTTTCAGCGGTTTGATCTGCACAGTGGTATAGAACGCATTATAGAGATGTGAAAATAAGTGTTGTGTGATTGTCATTCCTAATGATACTGTTTCAGGATCTGCAATATGTGGATTGAAAAGGATAGTTCAGGTCGGTTTATTCCCCCTTGATGGTTCTCTCACTAACTGTACCAGATCCAGGCTGTTAGCTCTGCTCTCCTGGATGCAACTAGTAGTCCAATTACTAATCCAATACTAATTATGGAATGTGAAGGCCATTATCTTGAACAAATTTTGTCCTTTCTCAATGCTGCTTCCAAGTAATGCTCAACATTGCTGAATTATCAGCTGATGGGCGGTGATAAAAAAACAGATTTTCTGCTATCAGGTAGAACTGCTACCTCCGTTTCAGTGACCCAGGCTTGATTTAAAGGTTGGACACTGTCTGTGTGAAGATGGCACAACCTCCCTGCGACTGTCTGTGTTTCCTTCAGGTGCTTCGGTTATTCCTCACATCCCAAAGACATGCTTGTAGGTTTGTCAATTGGCCACTGAAAATTATCCCTAGTGTGGATGAATTGTAGGAGAATCCAAGTGAGCTGATGGTCAGGCAAGAGAGAATAGGTCACAGGGAAATAAATGGGGAAATGGGATTCTTCGGAGAGTCAACATAAACCCAATAGGCCATATGGTCCCCTTCTATGTCGTGAGAAATTACATGGAAAGTATGAAGCAAAGAGAGCACTTGAAACCTGGGGTTTATAGTCATTGAGTACTCTCTCGGTCACTCGTGTATAACTGCATATCATTCTGATGCTATGTCTCATGAGTGTGCTCTGCAGTTGGGGCATAACATGATCGGGGATGTGTGATGCAGTCTGGGGGACTGCTAGAAAGGTGTAATTCTGTGAGTCAGGTTATTGTTTGACTAGTCTATGGGAGAGCGCATCATATTTTGTATTAGGCCCCACTCATTGGTCAGGAGGACTTCTCGGGGTTGATGGGCATTATTTTGTGTCTGGTGCCAAGATCAGGATTCATTCTTATAGCAATTTGATACAACTGATCAGCTTCTTATACTCTTTCATATGACAGTGATAAATCAACCACCGTGCTTGTGTTTGGTTTCATCTGTAGGGCATACTATGTAATGACATAAAAGCTTGAAGCACTAATCCATTGAACTTAAATTGCTTAACCGCTTGGAGATATGTACCTATCTGCCCAGATCACCAGCAGAGGCCTCTTTGATTACTAGCCTAGTAACTCGTGTTAACATGCCCCAATGTATTTCCTGCCTTGTGCAATCTATCATTGAAATGAAGGAGGAACACCCAAGAAACCTTTAAAATTGGAAGAGATACAGTGAACAAAATTGAATGGTGAAAGGGAAAATCAGTTCCAGAGTTTAAATTTGATTTTCAACTCCAAGCACTAAATGGATCTGAGAGTATCAACCTATATGTCAAGTGATGAGTACCTCAGCAGTCAATACTCTCGTCTCTTGTTTAGCTCTAGTGATCAAAGACTAACTTCTCTACTAGAGAATTATAGAATAGTTTAGCACAGAGGGAAGCCATTTGGCCCACTGAGTATGTCTTGGCTCTTGTGAAGAACAATCCAGGTTTATCCTTGCAAATTTCTCTGCAAGTATTTATCTAATTCCTGAAGGCTGTTTCTGAATCTAAATCCATCACTGTAAAATGCAGCATATTCCAAATCCTTACTACCTCTTGCATTTAAAATAAAATCTTCATGTCTTGGGCCTTTTCCCAGTCTCTTAATCTGTGGTCTCTGCTTACCCATTCCTGAGCCATTTGAAACATTTTAAAATATATACATATATCCTGAAATAAACCATTCGTGACTTTTTTTTTACACTTTTGTTGAATCTGATTTTGATCTTCCCTGCTCTCAATACCTCCAGATATTTGGCAGGTGCCATTTTGGACAAGAGTGATTAAACACAACATTTTAAATTTCTGTGGAATGAGAAGATTTTACACATGGAATGATACAAAAGTTTGTCTTGAATATTTCAAATTCACCGATGCTTTTGCTCCCTTAACTGTGAGACTTCATAAAAGGTCCCTGCAATCATAACATTCTTTGTTTTGAAAGGACAACAGTGCCTGAGTAGTGGCTGTTACTTTACATAATTTTGTTTTGGTAGGAAGTGTTTGCCACTGCTAATGGGGACAAGGTTATGGTATAAAAGGAGAAGAATGATGAAGTTTCTCAACAGGTCAGACAGCAGCTGCTGGGGAGGAAGGCAAGGTTCAAATTTGCAGTTGATTTAAGTTTTTGACAAGGTTGTGATGCTTGGGTGGAGCCCTGTTTAACACGATGTGCTTCTTCAAGGTCAATGCTCAGCCATCTCCTTTGGGATGTGTTTTTAAAATGGCACAGCTCGAAGTCAGTTGAAGGCTAATTGCTGGTTGCCAAAGCATTTTGCACGATTGGCAGCTGGCTATAAAACTCTGAATCATGGCAAAAGGGCACGGCCAGGTTCCGATGAACCACCATGACGTGATTGACTTGATTTCACAATTGTGACACTTCTGTTCTCAAAAAGATGTTCAGATGGGGCTTCTTGTGTAATAATTAATGGCATTATGCATCCATGTGTAAATAATACACACTCATTAATGTGTAGATAATGGGGGTTGCTTCGGCCCTTTTTGTTTGCATACCCTGGCCAAATACATTATATAGGCAATAACTTTGACATCATTTTTTGTTCTCAAACTTCTGTGTTTAATGTCTCGCTCTTTGCACATGGGAGATGGTGTTTGCTCGGCAACCATCTGCTGCCAATCAGTGGGGACAGCTGCTGGTGGAAGGGCTTGGATCTTTTGCTTTATCATTCAATGGCTGTTTTTTTTTGATTCTAGTTCCATTTTGCTCATTCATAAATTATTTTTTCCCTTTTTAATTATGCCTCACAGTTAGACTTTGTAAAGTTCTATCCTTGTGTAAGACAAAGGACACATGCACCATGCAGTGCAGGGAAACCATACCTGTACCCCAGCTTGTCCACCAGCCACAGTTAGGTAACTTTTCTGAATTGAATTGCATGCAACAGACCAGAGGTCAAACATATTGCAGCAGCCTTGCCTCAGATCTTTCCAGTGTAGATTGACCTCATTTTATAGGTAGGCTAAGTGGAAAATTGAAAATGCTGAGTAAATGTTGTCAGAATATAAGGCTTTCATTATAGAAACTATATAATGTTCAAAATCTGTGGTAAAGTTCAATCCTACCTTTTTGAGAATAGCATTAATATTACTTGAAACTTCAAATACGTCAAAAGTATGCTAATTAGCTGAAAAATAATTGCTGTATTTATAAATTACATTATTGTCTTTCATTGGACAGACTTTAAATATAAAATACAAATTAAAAATATCGTAAATTGATGCCGTGGTGGAGGGCTATGGAAGTATTTGCATACACGTTTGAATCCAATAGCTTTACATTCTTGTAATCCACTAATCATAGCTGCATGATTGCTATTTTCCAACCAAACATTTTTTTAATATAAGCACGTAGTTGTACAAACCAGATTAAATATTTAATTTTATCCTTGTACAGATTTATTATCATTGTAAGATTATGATTGTCTGTCATTTGTCTTGGCATGGGTGACCTTTCTAATGCCTTAATCATGTTGATGTTATTTTATGATATTATTTGAGATGGGTATTAAATTAAGTTTCCTGTCAAAGCTTTATTGGGTTGCCATAAGCAACATTTCTTGTGATAAATAAAGAACGTGACATTTCAGCCTTGCTCAGTTTTTTATTTAAGTCATAGGTTTAAAATGTAAAATCTCCAAGACTCAGATTAATTGGGCAGCATCACCATGGTAAAGGTTGTGCAAGGTCTCTGTGTTAATGCAGGAAGAAAGATGTAATAAAATAATTAATGCCTATATGTGCTTGTACAACTCCAGTGTTGAATTAAGAAATCAAAAGGAAGGGAAAGGAAAAAATACTTCAGGATCAGGAATTCTCTGCCAAAAATTAATACTGAAGCACAGAATATAAATAACTTCAGTGAATTTGCTTGCACGCAAAAGGGGTGTACTGAAGATTATGGGGAGTGAGCAGGCAATTTGAATAAGGCCAAGGGCTAGTGGGGAAGGTGGGAAATTTTAGGCATAAATTTGATGCATGCAATAATACGTGTCCATGCTGTGGCTTTCAGTAAATCTGTGCTGCAATCACTAAAACTGTGTCCAGTGACTGAGGTTGCCAAGTCTTCTGCTGTGGAAAAAAAAAACACATGAAGTGCCTGGGAATCCACCCCGACTTAGTAGCACTGAGCCCATTGTATCGTGGTGCTGGCAGGTTCCACTCTGGCTCCAAAATTTCATTCCCTAATGAAAGAAGTTTCAGAGGAAGAGAGCATGCACAGATACAGCCATGCAGTGTGTTCAGTATAACTAGCCAGGGATGAATTTCAATGCAAGGTTACCTGCAAATGTTCACCAGCAGGGAGAATGAGCACCACAACAGAAATGTCCATAAGATATCGGAGCAGAATTGGACCATTTGGCCCATCGAGTCTGCTCTGCCATTCAATCATGGCTGATTTATTTTACTTTCCCTCTCAACCCCATTCTCCTGCCTTCTCCCCGTAACCTTTGACGCCCTTACTAATCAAGAACCTATCAACTTCCACTTTAAATATACCCAATGACTTGGCCTCCATGGCAGTCTGTGGCAATGAATTCCACAGATTCACCACCCTCTGGCTGAAGAAATTCCTCTTCATCTCTGTTCTAAAGGGTTGCCCTTCTATTCTGAGGCTGTGCCCTCTGGTCCTAGACTCTCCCACTACTGGAAACATCGTCTCCGCGTCCACTCTATCCAGTCCTTTCAATATTCGGTAGGTTTCAATGAGATCCCCGCCCCATCCCCCAATCCTTCTGAACTCCAGCAAGTACAGGCCCAGACCCATCAAACATTCTTCATATGTTAACCCTTTCATACCCAGGATCATTATCGTAAACCTCCTGGAGCATCTCCAACACCAGCACATCCTTCCTTGGATATGGGGGCCAAAGCTGCTCTCAATACTCCAAATGTAGTCTGACCAAGGCCTTATAAAGCCTCAGTACTACATCCTTACATTTATATTCTAGTCCTCTCGAAATGAATGCTAACATTGCATTCACCTTCCCTACTACTGACTCTATCAGCAAGTTAACCTTTTGGGAATCCTGCACCAGGACTCCCAAGTCCCTTTGCACCTCCAATTTCTGAGTTTGCTCCCTGTTTAGAAAATAGTCTGTGCCTTTATTCCTTCAACCAAACTGCATGACCATACACTTTCCTAAGTTGTATTCCATCTACCACCACTTTGCCCACTCTTCCAAACGGTCCAAGTCCTTCTGCAGACTCCCTCCTTCCTCAACACTACCTGCCTCTCCACCTATCTTTTGCATCATCTGCAAACCTGGCCACAAAGCCATCGATTCTGTCATCCAGATCATTAACATATAATGTGAAAAGTAGCGGACCCAACACTGACCCCTGTGGAACACCACTGGTCACCGGCAGCCAACCAGAAAAGGCCTCCTTTATTCCCACTCTTTGCCTCCCAATCCCATACCACCTTCATTGTTTAATGTAAACATTTGCATCTTTGTGAATGTATGCATCAGCGGTTGTTTGGATAAGTTGTATTAAATTTTGTGATGATGTTGGAATTGAGTGCTGACAGAGTGGTGCAGTGGACTGAACAAGTAAGTCAGGGATAATGATTTTACAGATTTGCATCAGGGATCAAAAAAACATAGCTGCTGGATTATTGCAATGTCCCAATGAGCCTGCTAATTTTCTTCAGGAAAAAGAAGCAATCAAAACCACAGGTCTAACCCAAAGATGACTCCAGTATTTGAAAGTAGTTGAATCTCAGTGCCCTCTAAGTGGCCTTGCAAAGTGCATGGCTGTAAGTAACTGCTACAGCGTACTTTTACGAGACAATATCAGCAACGGCCCAAGCTTGTGTCTTGACCATTGAATAAGGCCCAGGTATGAGCAGTCCTGGCTCACTACTCCTCTGTAACACCTCTGCACTTCTATATGAACATCAGAAAATAGGAGCAGGAGCAAGCCATTTGATTCCATAAGTTTGACCTCCCACTCTAACCTGGCTCACATGGCTGATCTGCCCCTGGCCTTATCTCCTCTTCCGTGCCAGTTCCCATAAGCCTCAATTCCATGATCTTACAAACATTTATCTATTTCCTCTTTAAATACTCCCAGTGATCTAACCTCCATAACTCTGAGGCAGAGAATTCCAACGATTCACCACCATCTGCAAGAAAAAAATTCCGATGTATTTCAGTTTTTAATGACCAGCCCTAATTTTGTGATTTTTTTAATATAATCCCTCATTTAAAATTCTCCTCAAAATCTCTATCTACCACGCTGTGCCTCCTAAACATCTTGCATGTGTTAATAACATCACTGCTCATTCTTCTAAACTCAAAGAATTTAGATCCAAGTTGAGAGGGCCTCTCTATGACGTACTAAAACGCCAGCCTCACTAAGATTCACATCCAGCCAATATTCCAGGTGGTTCCTCCATCACTATCCCGGGTAAATGCCAGATAAGATATCTGATCCATGTGTTAATGTAAGAGAAAAGATGTAATGAAATAAATTCCTCCATAAAGTTGATAATTTAGGTGAGCTTAACATATCGACCTTGTCATTTACCACAGGACATGTGAACTCTCACAGTTTTGGGTCAAACAAATGTACAAGTGATACAAACTAGGCAATGGTCATTTCCAACAAGAAAGCTCTGAAGCACCTTTGTAGCCACCATCAACAATCCATACCTTCAGCTTCCTGGGAATGATGCTCTCTATTCCTCTGTGGTATGGCTTCTATATCAGGGCAGAGCTGGATAATGTTAGAGAGGTGTGCTCGGGTATAAAGTTAAAATTTCAATCTGAACATAGCCAGAGGCCAAGTTTTTGATACTTGACCTGAATCCATCATGTGCAGTCGTGTCTGTGCTAGGTAGCTACCCTCTGTTATGAGTAACATACACTGTTATGAATAGCCTCTCTTTTGACCTTTCCCAGTGCCGTCCATAAACTGTGAGGCTCAAATCAGTGTGAAGGATGATTCCCCACTGACCTTGCTGGGCCCAGCAGAAACAATTCAGAATGCTCCAGATTAACTTAACTATTGCATCTGGCACTGCCCTTCACTTCAGAATCAGCACATCATCTTTCTGTTGGTATTATCTGCAACAGTGGTTCCCAGCCTGAGGTGTGTGAAGCCCACAGCGTACCTTAGGGAGTTGAAAATTGCCAAAGATTACTGGGCTTCATTGAGGCTTGCATATTGAGATCATTTAGAATATTCACAAAATAAATTAAAAGTACACTCAGCACATCAACTTCCAAAAGGTTTGGGAATGACTAATTTATGAGATGTACTGCAACAGATTGTCAAGGTTCCTTCAGCAATACCAGCTGGACCCACAATCTCTGTCAGCACGTAGATTGGGCAGCATGAATATGAGAACTCCACAAATGGACATGGTCTGCTCCAAGACATTATCCGTTGTGCTGGTTTCCATCTGCGTCACAATTCTTTCACTTTCTTGGGATCAAGATCATGGAATTCCTTGTGTTTCACTGTTACCAGTATCACTGCACAAAGATTGAATTGATTCAAGGTGATGGCCATTACCCCTCCTATCAGAACAACAAGAGTGGGCAGGAAATGCAACATTGATCATATCCTGAGGTTGAATAAATAAACACATTTCCTATTATTACCATCTTGATTATTTCAGCCCTTTTCTGTGAGCAGAGGACATTGCTTAAATTGAATTTATCTTGATTTACTGATTTTAAAATCACCATTGCCTGAGCAAATGTGACTTCCTAATGCCATTTTCCAGCAGGTCAGTTACAGCTGACTCCAAACGAGTTAAAATTTTCCACTTTTCCAGAGACCAATCAAGTGCTGTGATTATCTCGGTTACCTCTGGAACCTTATCTGACCCTCCCCTGAACTTCTGCTGTGACTCCGACCTTTGACTCTCTTCTCCCTGTTACTCTCACTGTTAGCAGCATTTAGCCAACTGCATTCCATATCTGAAATTTCCTCCTCAACATCCTCTGTCTCCTTCACCCACTGTCCTCCTTTGAATCCCTCTTTGAAACCCACCTCTTTGACTGCTTTCGGTCATTCCTCCAATTATTTCCTCCTTTGGCTCATTGCCCATTGTTTTGCAAAGCGATATCATCGCAGATCAGGAAGAGGAGGCCGATATACTTTGAAGGCGAACTTGGAAAGATCCAATTTTGGATTCCATTTGTTTAAAATATTTAAATTTGCATATTAGTCCTGATTTCTGTTTGTTTGACCTCCATAGACTTGGACATTCTGCTTTTGGATCTTAGTTCTCACTTTCTTTGCATAATTCCAAGAATTTAACAAGAATATGCAGGAAAGAATAAACAACCTATGTCTCTAATTTTGTCATATTATACTCTTAGTTGGAGCTATAATTCCCAACAAGCCCATGCAGCATTGGTGATCACTTTAGTTAAAAGGCACGCTGTGGTTTGAAGTTGCATTGTGTACAGCATAACCCATAATGCACTTTCATCTTGTCAATGAACTTTGATACAGATTAGACGTCCAAAATATTATTGGTGTGAAAAGCATGTATGGTAGTATTGGTTTATTGTTATCATATGTTCCAAATTACAGTGAGAAGCTTTTGTCTGCATGCCATCCAGACAGATGTTTCCATACATAAGTACATTGAGGTAGTAAAAAGGAAAACAGAATGCAGAATAAAGTGTTATGTTTACAGAGAGAGTACAGTGTAAGTAGACAAAGTAAAGAGCAAATCATACAAATTTACTGTTTATATCAAAAACTGCATCATTCCTTTACCACTAGTGTCTGATACTTTGGGTACGAATCAGAAAAAGTTCTTATTCATACCTTAAAAACTGAGGAAGACACTTGACTAAAATAAATTGGGACCAAATTGCACATGTCAGCGGAAACGAAATTTTAAAACCCAACCCAATCAATTTAAAACTTTTTTTTAAATAAGTGGTTCTCAGAGAAGGGTCTGTTTGATATTGGTTCTGCTACATGGATGTAATTATACTCTTCCAATAAAATATTATGAAATGCACAGTATCTGAGATGCACATTAAATTAAATTATTAGGGAGCAAATCAGTTTTGTGGTCCGCTGATAATTTCATTTAATTCTGCGTGCAAGTTGAAAATTGTGTATTATTAAAATGCAAAAATTTCAAAATGGATTTATTATCACAATATTATATTCACAATATAATGTAGCTGAGGATTAGCTTTTATTAAGTTTTATTGGTGAAAACTTTATTGGAAAATGCACAATAGTTGCAATATTACTTTAGAAATTTAAAGTTTGCCAAGTGTGATTAAAATGTCCACGTGCCATAACTTTTTGTACTTTATGGAAGCCCCAGAAATTTTACAGTTTTACAAAAACAATTTCACTATTTTATCAAAGCCTTAACAATTTTAGTTTGTTCAAAAGTTCTGTTTAAATTGACTCCAATGCAAACATTGTGTTGGCAGAAGTTCACTTTTTCTTTTAAGATGCCTTGATAACTTAGTTGTATGTGTCAAACTTAAGAATTATGTATTTTTCATACACCATTCCCAAACTAGGACGCTTTAAAACAATTAACACGAGAAGAGGCAGGTACAGTTTCCATAATACCGTATAAAATTAGAATTTCCTTACAAGACCCCAGGAAGTCCATATTATTTGTGCAATATACTGTAATGCCTACTTTTAGCTAAGCCAGCATAAACCTATCCAGATTATCTGAATCTAAGGATACTATGCATATAAGTATGAAAGTTCAAGATAAAAAGTTGCTGGAATGTTTATGACCAACTATGGTATACCAGAGTGCCGAGTGGAGGGAAAAAATAAAATCAAGGGTTTTTATCAAATCAAAATGTCCATTTTTTTTTGTATGGCTCAGAAATTGTACATTTTATTTCAGCATCTCCAAGTGCAACCATTCTGGTTTCACATTGATCATTTCGGCTTGAATTCACTGAAAATTACATTCCTGGAATTGTGTATTTTCTGTGGTGGAACCAATGCTTAAAGTTGATTGAGGTTCCCTCAAGTTTCTTCCCATTTTCTCTTTTCCTTAAGACAGTGAGTTAAGATGCTGACTTCAATACTTTTGCCAATGCTATTGCTCTTGTGAATCTGCATTGGTTGATTACTAAACTATTAGATTATTCAGAACAAAGGTCAATCATTCACTTGGCTAAAGCTCAAGGATGACCCTCTCATCTTTGACTGCTTTTCACTCACCAACAGAAACTTGCTCACTTTTTTCTCAAACCTATGGTGTTTTTGAAATAATATAAAGCAACTATTTAACCACCCACGTCCAACCACTCCATCTCTAACTGTTCTTGGAAGATATGTACAGACCCTGATCAAATGTGAACTTGTCAAATAACAGCTTAAACCAGTGGCAGATTTCATATGACAAAGTGAAAATGCACATCATAAGGCATTGGACAACATGAGAAGATAAAGGTTGGTTTTCAGGCAGCCTTTGAAGCTGTTGACGAGATTGGCAGGCAGAAGGGATTAGAAGAAATAATGTCAGCATTCAAGGGCATGAGACCCAGAAAATTCAAGTTTCATGGTGGTTCTGGGCTGAAATAAATATCAGGTTAAGTCAGGTGAGCCATGCATGCATCCTAGAGAATTATGTTCAAGAAGAATATCGAGTTTAGATCCGGCAAAGCCATAGGAATATTTGAAGCCTGGAACAGTATGTGAGAGACAGGCTGTTGTGGGTTAACGATATAAAAGAAGTTAAAGGGATGGCAAGAGCGTTGGGAGAAGTGAAAGATCATTGGGAGATGTGTCAATGTTCAGGAGTAATGTTGTTACACAGTAAAAACAAATGTTTGGAAGATGTGAGCGTACTTGTGATCTGAAAGAGAGGAGCTGCCCTGTTCAAGTCAACCCTTTGTGTTTATTTAATGTTTCCTCCCTGGTTTTTCTATTGCATTGCTTTAGAGACAAACCTCAAGATATTTTTTGTTTAAAAACCATTGTCTAGTTGAGATGCCACTTCATTGGACATCTTTTCATTTGCAATATATGTAGGTATGGAGGAAAATAATATCAGATATTTAGTGTTTAGCAATTGCATGTATTCTAGGCCAGACAATTGCATTCTTGATGTAGCTTGGGCATCCTATAGTTAATATTCTTTTCCTTCTCCTTCCTTCACTTCTCCTTTATCAAGGGTGACTTGTTTCCACTTCAGTTCTGTGGGTTCTGAGGTGCCTGATGAGGCCCATGTGGGATCTGCAAACTCTTGTCAGAAATGGAGAAGGACATGCATGACATGGGGGCAGGGGGGTAGTTTGGGAGATGGTGCACTCCTAAGGCCCTTTTTACTGGACTTTCACATGCTCTCAAGGGCTGCAGGATTTTGAGTTGTTGGGATCTGGAAAGGCTACAATGCTGAGATTCCACTATTATGGTATTTCAACAGTTGGCATAAAATGAACTTTTCTGTACTAACTTACTTTCTGTTACAAACCCAAAGTTCCATCAAGCAATTAGTTGTTTGCAGCTCTGGAAGATGCAAACTGTTGGTTAATACGTGTTTTTTAATTGCTAATCATGGCCTCTACTGGGGGTCCTGGAAGCAGACAAGCACAATCGGAAGAGTCAGCTTTTAAACAGGCAGGTGTACAGGCCAGGTGTGCAGCTTTCTCCGCCAAAGACTTCACTGAATCTTTGTCAAAGATGGAATACAGAAGTAAATCAAGCTCGGCAAAGATGATTTCTTCTGCTTTGAGGAAAAAAAACATAATTCCATTATACTGAGGGGGCATGAGAGCCACAGGGAGATTGCTGGCAATGTATTTTACTTGGGCATTTGATGTGGTGGAAATGGGGCTTACTTAGCCTGACAGCCTTTACCATATTTGCAGCAGTCCAGGAGTAGCCCACAGGGAATGTGAAACAGCAGATTAGTTCAGTCTGGCTCAGAAATCCGTAACATGTAAAGTGCAGAATTTTTTTTTGTTCATCGTATATACCATCTAGCTATATCAACGCATATGCCAATAACTCGGGTTTAATAGATATAAAAATTCTCCAGTTTAACTTGTCACACAATTCAAAGATATACTTTACATTGTAATTTTTCTTCCATACATTACAATTGTATTGACATTTCCTTAATTATTGGTTTAATTTGATTGTTAGTTATTCCTTTTAGTAATTGTATTGATTTGGTGTACTGGAGTTCTTCAAAGTCAGTTATTACACTTTTAAAATCCAAAGCTGAAATCAAACTTTGAAATTTCCTCTCGGTCTTGAACCTGCAATCAAATAAAAGCTTGTTAACTGAAGCAATCTTGACATAGTTTTGATTTCTTTTATTTACACTTTAGTGGAGTGGATTCAGTTTGATGCAGAGGGGAAAGGGTGACCTCCAAGCACATTCTGATTAACTGCCAGATGGAGCAATATTTTATGAAGAATGCATGAGGAAATTGAACGAGATAGTTTTATCTGCCAACTGTGACACATTTACTGAAGTCTCTTTATACTTATTCCTCCTCTAAAAGGGTTTATTGAGTAACAGTGGTGTACTGTGGAATGTAGACCACGTTATCAGTATTATACATAAAGTCCAAGGACATTCACCAGTAAATTTAGTTGCTTAACTTACAAACTCCACCTCTTAACCAAAAATTGTATTTTTTTAGGAATAATTATCTTTGATTGAACCATTATTTATACTCTGTGTGTCCTCGATATGCCAGCGTGACCAGTCTCTTCATGATATTTTAAATGGGCATCCTGTTGTGTTTGACTTGGACTCAGTGTTGAAACATTTTGGCTTGGAAATCTATTCGCACATGAAGCTCTATGTGAAAATGGTGTTGTGTGGAGGCCCACACCAGTTTAACTTGGGTTCTTCCTGAGTTTGTGCACATATTTCATGCATGTACTCGTGTTTTGCACTTGGGTGTTGGGACAATTGCAATCCTTTTCTCATTAATGTATGTTAAGCTCTAATAATTTCAGGAGCACTGCACATCTACAGAAGCTAACCAGGACTGACTGACATAATTTTGAAGGTGAGCTGATAAGTAAATTATTGTTCTTAGAAGGTGGTAGATCCCTCGGCACCAGCTCAGAAAACAAGTCCCTGGCTGCTTTGATGGTTGGAGATGAGAGAGGGACTCTGGAAAGACTCTTGAGGGATAGTCCCTTTCCAGCATGCCCTTTGCCCATATTCCTTCCTGTTCTCTGCAAGAGAGTTCTCGCCTTTGGCCTCTCACCTCCTGCTCCTGCTCAAGCTGGACTCCCATTGGGCCCACTATTAAGGCACTCGGATTTGAAATTAGAAAAGTCAGTCGTAACATTTGGTTTAACCTAAACTTGTTTCAAGACATCCAATTTCAGTCTTAATGTCTAATTAGTGTAACTAGCTTCTTTGTCAAAAAAACTTGCAGATAATCAATGATCCCACAAATAGCACAAGACTTGACCCTGTTGTTTTTCCATAAATGGTTCACACTGGGAGTTCAGCTCTGGGAGTGAAATATGAATTAATTGTATGACGTGTTGCAGCTTCTACATTGAGATGCCTCTGTGCCTTCATCTTGGGTGGTCCCTCAGGATGGAGCCTGATTTGCTTAAACTTCATTTTGGAGGTGGCTGATGAGGCCAATATGGGATCCACATTCAATGCCATTGGCAGAGCAGGAGGTACCTGATTGAATGAGAAAGTGCATAGTGCATGAGGAGTTGCACTTCTTCCACCATTTAGACAGGGCTTCCTTGTGGTCCCAACACATTGACTCAAAGTTCTCAGTGCTATCCTTCTCCACTTAGCAGTCATGGGTCAGAGATTTTTTTCAAGGAGTGTTTGGGCACATCCTTGAAACTTTTCCATTATCTGCCAGGTGATCTCCTTCCTGTGACCAAGCTTGGAATTATGTGTTTGTTTTGGGAATCTGCTGCTAGACTTATGAGTAATGTGACCAGCTCAGCGCAGCTGACTGAATGTAATTAGGATCTCGATGCTGGTGATGTTGATTAGGGAGAGGATGCCTCTATATGCACTGGAGCACACAGCAGAAGATCTGAATATGTACACTAAAGGTTGCAGTCATGTTTAATGATTCATTTGCGTAGCCTTTAAAAATATATGATGCACAATTGAACTTGTAGCCAGTTGAGTCTTGGAGACAGAATCAGTTCACATTGCAGCAAGTCCACAGAAGCCTTGAGATAGTAATTCATCCAGCAACATAGCATGAATGTATTGTGCTATCAAAATTTAGTCCTGTTGAACTCAAAGGAACAAAATTTCAGAAATCAAGTTCAACTTGCGTACAGACTCCAACATTCCACACTGAATGTATGCAACCAAGGGCTAATTTCTATCCCTGCATCTCAAACAATCTCTTTAGTGGGGGGCTTATTTGCTGGCTAATCCATCAAGCTAAAGAATAGGAATTTGCCACCTGCAGACCTTACCTTTTTATTTATTTTTTTTCAGGCCAATAAAACCATAATCTTATAAGTTTGAAGTGACTGTGTTAATTGTCCATGTGTGTTTGTTGTTCCCCAGCCAAAATGATGGCAAGAGTGTGGCTTTGAGTGGAAAGTAAAGGAAGGGTTCAAGAAAAAAATACAGAAACATTTCTTTCCAACAGTCAGTGGCACTGTTCATAACACAGGATTCATTTCACCAGTAATTATAGACACATTTCTTTTAATAGCGAGTAGTCTTGTAATTCCAATTATATAATGAATATTTTATCTCTATGCCAAGCTTTACAGTTCACCACAGGAAACCTTTAGCTGTTTTTACTCTGTATTGAGTAATCCAGTTAAGTAAGCCAAATCAAAAAAAGTGCTGTCTATTACAATCTGCAAATTAGTTGGCAAGAAGCACATAGACCAATGGACTATGTCCATTGACAATTGAACCCATTCTGTGTGCTTCTTGCCAACTAATCTGCGGAGTGTAATAGACAGCATTTTTTTTGATTTGGCTTACTTAACTGGATTACTCAATGCTGAGTAAAAATAATCAAAAATAGCTATGTTGTAAAAAGAATAAAAATATTTGATTGATGGATTTTGTACATAAAGTAGCATCATTAGGATGTTAATGATGTTAAATATTTTATTAAATAGTGACAAGTTACTCAAGTACGCTGTCCTGGTTTTAACGCCTATTTGACGCTGATGGCATTCCTATCCCTGGTGCCTCTCAGATTTTAACCGTTGGGCCTGATTCGAATGTTGCAAAAGTTGTGCAGATCAAAGGCTGGGTACTCACTGACACCAAACTAAAGTTGCCTCAGCTAAGTAAGCCCAGGGAGGTATGAAGATCATTGGAAGGGGAAGTGAGAAGAAGTGTCCATGACCTCTGTCTTCCCTTGTGAGTCTGAAAAGGTCTCACCTGAAACTTCCAGGAAGCTTTCTTGTCTAACCATCAGTAGTCTCACTCATTTCCTCAAAATTGCTTTACTCTGATATTCCAGGCAGGTTAGGCACCTCAGTAAGGGTTTCATCATGTGCATGATGATACCCTGGTTTGCGTTTATTAATTCAGCTTCTGCAGAGTTGGATGCGGACCTAGCCCAAGCCAGAACTAGTGACAATGCAACAAACCATGGAACCATTCCACTTTAAACAGCTTCCCTGCTCTTCTCCCACCAACTTGGGCAAGTTCAAACTCCCCTGGTATTTTTCATCTATGGTCTCAGTCTTGTTCTTGAAGTACATTTGGAAAACCATGTAATCATCTGGCATTTGCAGTATCAATTCCCATTGGTCACCAGGTCATGACTTTTTTGCCACTGAGATAGCATTTTTGCCTGTTTATACTCATCTCATTTTGTAAGGAAGAAGAATGTACATGATTATTGGTATGAGCGTGTTATTTTAAGCATTTATTTGCACCTGCTGTTATACCTGACAGAAATTACAGAGTATGACTGCAGATTAATTACCTTATTTAATGCTATTGGGTTGTACTGGCAGGAGGTTCAGTAACCAGGGGACACAGATAACTGGCAAAATAATCCAGAGAGGAAATGAAGAAAATTTACGTTATGCAGCCAATTGTTAAAGCTTGGAATACACTGCATAATGGAAACAAATTCACGAGTAACTTGCAAAGATGAATTGGATATATACCCGGAAGGGAGAAAGTTGCAGGGCTGAGAGGAAAGGGCAGGGAATCTCGAGTAATTGGATAGTTCTTTCGAAGAACCAACACAATGAGTTGAATTGTCTCCTGTGCTGTATGATTCTGAATATTCTGTTTACTCCCCAATTACTCAAAACAAAACATTAGTGTTTTCTGCTTTGTGTTCAGCAGGCAGAATATAGGTTCTGCACGAGAATGGTATCTTTGATTTAACATTGATAATATTACAAAAATATTTTGTGGAGGATTAAGTGAAAATAAGTGTAATGAATACAGACACTGTAATCATAAAGTGCCATTTTAGTCTATTTATTCAGAAAAATCATGGGTTCTCGTCACCTCTTTAACTTTTGTTGTGAGAGTGAAAGAACTGTTTCCTGCTTTGTTTAGACTCAGTAACTGATGTTTCATGCTTTAATTATGGAGGTAACAACACATAGAAGAACTTTTGGGAGGAAGGCTGGTGCTGCAGTTTGCAAGGACAGGGAGTTTGAGAGTGGATTTTAAAATGTAGGTGACAGTCCTCGAGCAAGGGAACCATATACAATGTCAGCAAGCATTGGTGCCAAGAATAATACTGTTGTAAAGAACTATTTTCTATTTTGTCATTTCATGGAATTTACAGTAAAGACATGTCAGATCATAGACTTAATTTGGCATTTATCTGCCAATGGCTGCACATTGTTGTGTGATTTTTGTTTTGTCTCTTGCTGCAATTGTCAAGCATGTCTCTTGTGGCCAAACTGTTACCGACATCTATAAAAGGCTATTTTTATTCACTGGACATAATTAACAATAGCAGTGCCTGCAGGATAAAGTTTTACTTTGTATAAAAATGAAAACTGAAACTGGCAGTCAACACATATGTAAAGACACCTCATAATCAGCAGTAGCATTGCTGTCATCTTGGTGTTTTATAAACATTCTTGCATATCAATAGACTCTACCTCCAGAGAAGGGGAGTTCTAACTCTTTTGGTGGTCCTTCTTCCTCCAGAGCCAGAAGATTCTGGGTTCATGTCCAAGTTTAGGCACAAATTCTGGGTGCACATTCTGGGGTAGTGCTGAATGAAGTGTCTTTCTTTGTTTTGGAGGCGTATTCTGCCCTTCCAAGTGGATTTTAAAAAATCCCGTGGCACTATTTTGAAGAAGAACACACAGGTCGTTCCCCTTGTTCTGGCTAATATTTGTACTTCTCTTATTATCACTGAAACAGTTGTTCTATTCATTATTACATTGCAGTTTGTGGGAGCAGACCGTGCTGTTGTATTTCCTATATTACAAAAGGGACGACTCTCCAAATGTATTTCATTGCCTGTAAAGCAACTTGAGGTTGTGCAAGGTGCTACATGAAGCAAATTTTTCTTTTCCAGATATTCTTTCAGTAGCATGAAGGCTTATCGTATCATAACATGCGTGCGATGTCCATGACACATTTTAAAAAAACAGGAATTTCCCCAGGTGATTTGTTTCTTTTTATGAAAACCTTTTAATATTCTTTCTTCATATTGATAGGAATTCCCCTTTAGTGCCCAGAGTAATTTTATTCAATTGCCTTGCCATGCTGCTAACAGTCATCAAATGAACTAGACATTGTCTTCGTACTTGCCTTCAATTTTCTTTTTCACCTTTTCATATAAAAAGTGCACAGTCCTTCCATGACAAATAGTTCAAAATAACAATGTGTTCAAACATGTGAAAAATACAGAAAAAGAAAGCTGACAAGACAATGTGCTTCATTGGTCAATCACTTTGGAATTTCTGAAGTCATGAAATGTATGATGTGAATGCAATGTAAGGGAAATGGACAGAATGAGAGAGAAAATAACAAAATTAAAGGAAGATGAGGCTTACTTTAAAATGACTGAAAAATGCAATTTGATATAATAATAATGCAAGTTACTGGATACAATGTTCCTCATCATATTCATTGAAACACATGTTTCATCCAGTATGCCAGGAGAATCAACAGAACAAACTTTCACTCACTATGGAAGTATACTCCTAGTTATTTTGCCAACAGTCTTGTCTTTGTTTCTGAATTACAGCATCTTGAATTCTAATTTGATTCTAATTTTGATTCCTCATATACCAAAGGAAACATTATATGGTTAGAATAGTTAATGGCAATAGAGTCCGAATATAATAATAACAAAACTATATGTGCTTAGATTTGGCTGCACAAATAGAATTATATCCTTTTGTTTTCTGGAGCTAAAATAATATAATGTATACCTCCTCTTTGACCTGTAAGTAATATTGCCACCTTTAAGCCATACAGATCTAGGATGTTCTGTGCTGTTGCTGATCTCAGTCAGGCCAGGTATCCCCACCATTGCTTTCTCCTTACTGAGACAAGAAAAAGTCCCAGCGCTTGCCACCATGGGCAAAAAGTCAAGAATGGCCACAAGGAACCAGGACAAGTAATGGGACTGTATTACTGTTACTAGTATAGAGTATTATTAAATGTCTTCAGGACAGGGAGTGAGTGAAGTGAAGGGGGGTGGGGGGGGGGGGGAAGGAAAGTAATTCAGACAAAATTGCATCTGTGCTGAATGCATTTTGCACAGATATAATCCATTCCTCAGACTGTCTGTTCTGTTGGATTCACACTGCACATCTATAATCCTTGGTATTGTATCTCTCTGAGCTGGATTTAAATGCAGATCAGAGATGGGAATTGATTCTATAATAACCATTCACGGTACTTAGACTGCTGTAAAATAATTACTTTTAACAGTAAGCTGTGAAACTACAGTTGGGGAATTATTAACCGTCTTTCCAATGTCTTTTAAATAATGAGAGGAGGATTTTGAAACCCATGCCCAACTTAGCAACAGTCACTTTTCACCTTGTATTCCACAGGGAAATGCTTTTTCTATAACCAGCTTAAACTTTCAAATTTTGCATCTTTCTATTTTTACCCATCCTTGCAAAGCTATAAATTTGTACATGCATTAATGCCAGTCAGTTACTTGCCCCTGTCCATCATTCTCCCGGCAGCATTTACATGGTGCTTTTCAAATATCAATACTTTTTAATGATTGATTCTTACATCAGTTTATCCATAGTGCAGCTTTGATCTAGCAAATGTTCAACCTCCTGCAATTTTACCATGAGGTCATCTTGTGTCTATCAATTGGAGATTTCTTTTATCTTTCTAACTTATTTGTACACACAAAATGGGCTGAATTGTGCCCAATGTGGTCCATAACTTGGACTTGCCTCGTACACATTCCCTCTGGCTACACTAACCTTGTGCAAGCTCCAGCTTCCCTGCTGCAGATGTTCCACAAGGCCCACAAGCATTGACTAAGCCTCAGATGGTAGATCCTGTGGCCAAACCCAGACCACTCTAACCTTTTTAATAGTATGCTGGCATCTGATTTGAAGAACATTCCTGACTTCCATGTCACAGTGCGCAAGTGCGGAAGTTAGCAGTCCACTGACCCGCACAATTTCATTAGCCAGCGTCTCTCTTTGGTTCTGCTGGCAGCAGTAGCATTTGAAACATTACTTTAATCATTTCTCAAGAATTGGTTAGCTTGTAAAGTTGAACCTGTGCAATAAATTTGATTTATTGTACAAATGAGCCATATGCAGTTCAGCCAGATATTTATCAAAGATATGTAAAGCTAAGCATAAGGAATCAAAATGTTGAAATCACTCATTTTTATTTTTCTAATTGTGTTTATTCAGTCCAGTCATGATGACAAAGTAAGGATGCCATCTCTTTAGTCCACTGGATAAACATGGGCAGAACATGCAGATTACTACAATATTTATAATCTTTGTGGCATTGTTAACCAATGGGATAAAAGTGTCCTTTTTATTTCCACATGTAAGGGACCACTAATCCCTATTGCAAATGTGTACTTTTGGAGGACTCTGAACTTCCAAGATTGGGTCTGCTGGAGGCAGTTATTAATGGGTGAGAATATGTTACCATTTCTCAATATGTCTAGTCCCGCAGAGTAGACTTACATGACACAGGTAAAATGAACCCGGGGGCGTATCTAGATCTACTGACATTTGTTACTTCAGCTAATGATAGATAGGCAAACCTCTTGTCTTCCTGCACTTCCTTCAGCAGGGAAGATGCCCAAATCTATAACCAAGATGTTAAAACAGAAAATTGGGGAAAGAATAACAGGACTGAGTCCTGCTGAGGAGAACATGAGTATTATGGATTGATGAAGGGGAAATCGTGTTTAATTAATCAATTGGAGTTCTTTGAGGATGTGACTAGGCAACTAAGTAAGGGTGGGGGAACAATTCTAGGTGATGTCGATATTCTGAAGGCACTTAAACAGCACATACACAGCATGCTGTCAACAACATTAGAACACATGGATTTGGGGTAATATATTGACATGAATTGAGAATTTGTTACCTGTCAGAAAGCAAAGAATGAGAATAAACCGGTCTTTCTCAGGTTGGCAGGTTGTGACCAGTGGTGTACCACAGAGCCTGGTGCTTTGGACCCCTGCTATTCCAAATGCATATCAATGATTCATCTGAAGGGATGAAATCTCATATTTCCAAGTTTGGTAATGCTGCAAAGTTGAATGGGATTTTGAGTAGGAAAGAGGATGTAAAGAGGTTTCAAGAAAATGTAGATATGCTAAGTGAGGTGAGGGGGAACATGGCAAATGTGGAAAAGTGCAAGGTCATCTGTTTTGTTGCACGAAACATTTTTTTAATGGTGAGAGATTGGATAATGATGATGATTAAAGCAACCTGACGCTTTTGCACAAAAGTCACTGATGACTAACATGCAGGTATAGCAAATAATTAGGAAGATAAACGGTATGTTAGCCTTCATTACCCAAAGGTTTGAATTCAGGGCTAAAGATGTCTTGCTTTAATTTTCATCGTACCTTGGTGAGACAACATCTGGGCTATTCAATTCAGTTTCGTCTCTCACTTCAAAAAGGTTGTATTTTCTATAGAAGGGGTGCAATAAAGATTTATTAGTTTGGTTCTTGGGATGGCAGGTTTGCAGGAGAGTTTAAGTAAACTGGACCCATGTTCTTTAGAGTTCTGAAGAATGAGAGGTTATCTCATTGAAATTTACACAAACAGCATTTCACAGGGCTGTTCCGTTCAACTGGGTGGATGAGGATTCAACAACAAGGAGTCAGTCTCAAAATAAGGGGTAGACTATTTAGGACAAAGGTGAGCAGAGATTTTTAATTTAGAGCCTGGTGTATCTTTGGAATTCTCTATCCCAGAGGATTGTGGAGGCTCAGTCACTGAGCTCATTCAGAACTGACATTGATAGGTTTCTGAATATTAGAGGAATTGTAGGGAGAGAGCAGCTGGAAGATCACCCATGATCTTGATGAATGGCAGAGCAAGGTTAAATGGCCTTATGGTCTACTGCTCCTCATTTTTATATTATATCATAAAGTTCTTGAGGAAAGCAAAATTAAGTGGGCAGGTAACAGGAGCGTCACATTGATGACAAGTAAGGCAAATATAAAAGAAATTCCCTGTCACTTTCGTTCTACATTCAGTTATATCTAAGTTTCCCACGGCAATCATCTTGGGAAGTGGCAAATTATCTGAATGGGATTTGTCATATTAACACCATAAATGTATGTGCCTGACAGAAGGTGGGTGCCTTGTGAAGGTTGCCTCTCTTCTTGACATCTCAAAGCTTCTACACCATCTATATTAGTCAAGTTAGCACTGTGATAAACTTTCA
The DNA here is from genome assembly GCF_009764475.1 of Pristis pectinata. Taxonomy (NCBI): domain Eukaryota; kingdom Metazoa; phylum Chordata; class Chondrichthyes; order Rhinopristiformes; family Pristidae; genus Pristis; species Pristis pectinata. Next base: position 40,669,793 of record NC_067415.1, on the reverse strand, counting down.
ACATGCCTAAATAGGCACCACTATAACAATGCCCAAGACCAGTTTTCTTCTGGTTCAGCCATTCACTTGATGGATGTCGCTGCTGCTGGATTAAATATCCATTCTCTTCAGTATTAGATTGCTATGACTACATTATTTATTGGAGCAATGTGTTAAGGTTATTTAACAACGTTCTCCTGCTTTTAACACACAGGCACATGTGCACACATACACACACACTTATTCAGGGGAGCAGGAATATCAAGGTTCTTCAACTTCCTTTCAAAGTCATGCATCATCCTGATATGCACATGCTGTTCCTTAATCATTTCTGGGTTAGGCCTACATTTGTTGGTCCTCACCTCTTGCATCAAGAAGTACATATGGCATTTTCCTGTTGAGTCACTGCCAATTGTGTAGAGATTCAACATGCAAACAGATGTTGATTCCAACTCAAAAGCTTTTTTTCCTGGAGGATAATATGCTGATAAAGTATTGATTGCATAAAGAGCGGGGAAAAGAAGATGCTGTTTACATTTAGATTTTGGAAGTTGCAGCAGGTGTTTTGTTTTGGATGGGGGAAAATTAGAGGAAAAAGTCCAGGAAATGATCAGAAGTTCGTTGTGGACACACATACTGGTTCAGTTTTTGCTTGGGATATGAGTTCTCTGGAATTGGATTTTTACTCTGTGAGCTGCACTAATTTCAGTGGCTTGACTCCAATCTGAGCTGTGATAATCCCTCCTGAAGACTAAATGATATTTAGATGATATTGTGGTTGGAAAAAAGAAGTTCATCCATGCAAGAGCCAGTGATACTTTCATCCCCTTGGGGGGTTGCCTGATCTTAATGAACTTATAAGCCAAAAGACAACAGCAATCATCGTCCTACCCAAAGGACTATTTCACCTACTGTTAATTAATCCATCAGTCAATTGAGTTTGATGAGATAGTTATAGCTCAGGAGTATCTTGTGCTGCTAGCCCTGTCTCACTTTAAATCCATAAAATATTATGACACCAATTTCCATTGGTAATATGGAATTTTTGTCCTTATTCAACACTGGAATTCAATGATACTCCATTTCCTGAGAAGTGAGCTAATCTTTTAAGAGTACTCCTGAAGCATATTTTCTGGAAATGTTGATAAGAAGTTGAGACTCTGATATTTGTCATTTTGTAAAGGGCAATAGCAATGACATTTCTAATGAAATATCATAAGCAACTACATTGTGGCACAAATTACAGGTTCACAACATGATTGCTTGATGTGTCGGTAAATGGAACAGATTTTATTTTTATCTTTTGTCCTTCTGGAAAGTGAAAATGCTAGAATTACTTTCTGGCAATGATGAGTAATCAGAGGCACTGCTTAATTTTCCATGTGCTTGGGCCTTGGTTTCCAGCAATACTACTAATTCCAGCATTGAATTCAGTGCAGAGGTGGCAGGAGATGCTGTGTTTTGCCTCCAGTTCATGTGGTCTATGTAAGCTTCAGACTATAGATATTTAAACCAACTTGCCTAGAGCAAGTCAGTGTTTTTTTTGTAAGTGCTTACAACACAATAAGAGATGTGCAATCTTAGTTTTTTTTCGTCTCAAAGCTGATGTATGAGTACTTTCTCAATATTTTTTGAAAGGATCTAAAGTAGAGGTGGAAGGCCAGCTTGTAAATGAACCTGTATAACCAGTGTAATCATCCAAAAAAATGTTTAGTCTCCAAAGGTGGATAGAGATTGATATGTAACAGATTAGTTAAAACTGTAATTGGCTAAACCCAAATTACCTTTCAAATGAATAGAAACCTAATCTTAATAAATATAACAGCAAAAATAGTTTTGATAGGGTTAATAGGGCAGGTGAAGTGCTGAGGCTACAACATGTGAATCCCCTGCAACCAAAGCCACAGTAAGTGTCAGGATTCTGAGGAACTTTGGCTTAGTTATTGAGTTACAGACATTGCAATATATCGGGGAAAGGCAGAGCTTAATGGATATTTTGGTTACAAGAGGCAGTCATACTGCTTTTGTTGGAATTATCTTGAGTTTGGTCAGAGACTAAAATTAATAATTACTAATCAAACACATAATGAGGTACAAGATGTTGTGATGTAAGAACCTCCTCATTTGACCTCGTCCAATACAAGGGACCTGGATGTGAATGAAGGCTATGGGGCGGGGCTAGAGGTGTGGGAGGAATTAAAAGGACTGTGCTTTTACTGTAAGGGACTGTACAGTTATGGGAATGGATTGCTGTTCTCCATAGCTATGAACAGGAGTCCTGAAGACTATGTTTGCTGCTGTTGGAGTTAAGGATGTCTCCTTAGACTAAATAAGGACATGGAGTGGGAGAGGGAGGATCCAGTTGGTACAGTCCATGTAGGAACCAATGAAATGGGTTCAGCTGAGAGACACTGAGGAGCAAGGTGCAGATCATCTGAGGGTTCGGGTGTAGCTTGACTTGCACATCTACAAATTTCCACTGGGACGCCATTGACTCCATATGGTACTTCTCAATTTACAATGCTTTCTTTCAGCATAATCAAAAGTATGTCCCATAAAGCATTTTGTGCAATACTTCTTCCCACATCATTTTGTTAATATTGTAGTGCCCTGTTTTTGCTCTTTTTTTGTTTGTTATAGAGATTCATAAGAACTTACTGTGTGCACCTTTAAAGATGACTGTTCTAAGTGCTGCACCTCCTCCAAGAAAATATGGCAAGCCAGAACTATTATAATAAGCTGGCTTTAATTAACAGGTGAAAAGAGAGAGTGTTTGGTGGACATTAGCCATCCATTAAATCTTGGAAGGTCAGTAATGCCAACAATGTCTAAAAATGTTCAATTTACATATTAAACCAAAATTAGTGCCCAAAATGTTAACTCTGGAAGCACATCACATGTTATGAAGGGCAGAGATATTATATTGTAGTGAATGGAAAAAGGAGTAAATGTATAGTTAGAACATTAGAATCAATGTCATGTGCCCCTGAATTAGATCATTATGATCCAGACAAACAGCAAGTGTTGAAAGAGCCGAAGGATTCCATATTTTCAAGCCAGCCATCGCTGGTTTGAATACTTCAAAAAGACATCCAACCTGTAGAATTTTTGTCTTGTGGGGGTGACAAGCAACTGCAGATACCTTTTATGGCAGAAGATTTCCAAAAGGGTCTGAAATGAATAATTGAGATAGATGGCTCCTTTAACATGTGATTACTCTCCCCATTTTATCAAGCAATCTTGTGCAAGGAACAGCCTGGAAAACACAGCCATGTTTATCATCGACAATACTCCTGGACATCTGGTTAACATCGAGGATGTGGCTAACAATATCTACCAATAATACTTCGCTGTTGCACCCCATGGACCTTGGTATCCTTGTTAAGTTCAAGGTTTATTACCTGCACCATGTAATTAGGCATGTCTACTCAGAATTAGACAACGATGACAGACCCATTCTTCAGGAAACTTGGAAGAACTACAATATCAAAATAAGCATAGAATACATCAGTGCCTCTTGGGATGACGTAACTGCATGCAATAAGGTATGGTCTGGGGATAAAATTCTGACAAGACTGTGTGCACAACTCCCATGGGTTCATGACCTGAAAAATTTCCAAGAATACATGTTTTCAAATGAAGCTTGGTTTGATAACATAGATCAAGATGACGTAGAAGAGTTATTGGAATTTCATGAAGAAGAGCTTGCTAAAAGTGACCAGTTAAAGCTTGGCCAACAGAGACCACAATAGGATATGGTGTGCAGCATTCGATATGTCCACATGATAGAAAATGCTAGGCTTTGCTGAAAGGACCATTTACCAGATGAAGAAAAGAGATGTTCAGGTTTCCATCAACAACTTGTTCATCAGCCATTCGGAACAGTCACAGGAAGAACCCCCACCATCAACATCACAAGCTCCGTCAAACTCAGATTCACCACCACCACTATTATCTGAACATCAGTGACAATTCTGTTTCTTCCCTCCCCTGGCATCATCTTGGCATACAAAACCATTACCACTTGTAAACAAAAATATGAAAATATGAAAATATGAATTGGGACAAGATTACACCACTCAGCCCCTCAAGCCTGCTCCACCTTTCAATAAGATTGTGGCTCCTCTGATTGGAACCTCAGCTGCACATTTCCAGCTAATGCATTTACTTTTCACTCTTTTGCTTATCACGAATCTGCCTTAAGGAAGATTCTGTATCCACCATCCTTTGTTCAAGAGTTCCAAAGACTCATGAAGCTCTAAGAGAAAACACTTTGCCTTTTCTCTGTCTTAAAGGGGTGAGCCCTCATTTTATGACCCCTCCCCTTTTACAAGAGGATGCAAGACCCATTAAGATTTTGTATGATTCACTTGATGAGTACCCTGAAAGATACATTATGTGTGTTTCATTATCTTATTTCTAAAATTTAAACCTTAAATTAATACTTCATTACATCAACATAATTATCTGAAATGCTTTTAAGTCTTTCAGTTATTTTGGCTGAGACTCTTGAGCTCTGGAATGTCACCAGAATTTTTACTTTGAAACTGAAGGGAGGCGCCTTTCTGCTTAATGAAATAGTTTTCTGGAAAGCAACTCTACAAATCGAAAAATAGTCTCCAGATTTTTTCATGAGCCACACACAAGTTGGCATAGGTTTCAATGGATCGGAGGGTGGAGTGGAAGAATGAGGTTTCTGCTTCATGGTATACTGGCAACAATACTGCCATTGCTGTAAGTGACAGGTTGATCTTCTGGACATGTTTTAGGTGTTCCAATCCTCCACTCACTGCAATATTCTGGGGAAACTGCATCACTTTTAACATGAAAAGATGCAGTGGTTTCTGTTCCTCCACTTTTAAATTGACTGTTTTCTGAGTAAATTGGCATTGCTTGCTGCACCACAGACTGTTTAGTGGTACAGTTGCTACTGAATGCTTTACTTGCAACTCCATTGGCTGACATAGTGTTGTCAGTAAATACTCTTTTAAAATAGTGGGCCACAATTTGCTGGAGTGAAACATCGTATGGAAGGTCTTGTGAGTTGAATTGTTTATCCTTGAATTCTACTATTGTTTTGGAATAAATTACTGAAAGTGGGAGCTGATAAGAGTGCAATGAGCAAAGATGCATTTGGGATTTTGGTGAATGTTACCTGCTCTTTTTTTGTAAATGCTGCAAGTCAAGATTAGGGGCTGGTATCATACATTCTTATCATGGTTGGTTTGCTTTTGCACTTATGCCATACATATGAATCAAACTGTACTGTTAATATTTACTTGCCCTTGACAGAAGTAGTTGGTATCTCATTTGATCATTGATTTTATTAAATTCATAGTTTGAGTTGTCTGCAATAAGCTGTCATCATGTTTATTTAAGGAGTATGCACATTAATTTGATGAATAAACTAACCTATTTTTCCTGAATTTTGCATTACATTGTTCAGCATTAATAAAGTACCAACATTCCTCAGATGTACAAAAAATGTACACACGACAAAGGCTACAAAATGATCATGGTGCTTGAAGGAGTGGCAATTTCTCCTGTAAGTGGTCACATACTTAGGAGTACAATGGGACCATTTAGTAGTAAAAGCTGCATTTAAAGTGTCTGTGTCTGTGTGTGGTCCTTTCTATCACAAGTGGTGGTTATCCCAAGGAAGCTTTCTTTTCAAAACCCCTTTTGACCAAGTTTCCATACATATAACAAATGGCCTTTGCCGCATCACCTTGGGCTTTTCAGGGAGAGAAATACTTTTCATTTGTGGTGCACTACTAATGATGCTAAACAGTCAATAAGCATGACTTCACCATCAGCTCTTGTATGTTTTATCAGCTCTTCATTAAGTATAGCTAAACTACTGATTTTCAAACAGGGATCAGCAAAAACCACTGGGATTGCTCCTGAGTTATCAGATTTCTGTGTCTGTCATTGGATTTCTGATTATTTTTTTTATTATTCATTGAAGTGCTAGCTTGTCAAATCTGTTGCTTTGTGCTAATAAGGCATGGAAGGGGGTAAGCTGGAGAATACTGGGACTATGGTTTGTGATTTAACCAGCACCTACTTGACCTGGTGCAGGCCACACACAATGTTTACGTAGCCACCTTGTTAAAGTGATTCCAGCCAGCAACAGCCGCACTGCCTGAGCACATCAACGTGGATTTTCATGAGTGGCTATCGCCAACTGAAGCATGTAATTGAGGCTCAGATAAAATCCAGCTGGCACCTCATAAAAGTGGTTGTGCTTTATGGTGACAGCAGGTAGTGGAAGTCATTCCACAGGTCCTGGGAGTCTGCAGGAAACCACGGCTGATTGGTGGTGAGAGTAGGCATGCTGCTTTTCCAGTGTCCCATAGTTGATGAGCTGGAGAAGGGGTCATCTTCCTGAGGAGGACCTAGGAAAAGCCAAAACACGGCAAGATTAGTGGGAATCAAACCCACTGCAAGGACTCCAGGTCCAAGGACGTGAACAAACTGCCTCGGGCAAGGTCAAAGTTTACATCATCAAATTCTATCGGTACCACTGCACACCCTCCCCTTCGCTGATGTCATTCGACTGCTGGCGATCCCAGTCCATTGGGACTGGGATCTAATGTTGAAATACTCCACTGCACCCACACTATTTCCAAGCCTCAATGACACATTTTGCAACTTGAACATACTGCCAGCTATTAAACCGTGACAGGCACAGCAACCATTGTGCAGCACTTTCTAACGCATCTCTTTTCATCTCCCTGCCTTCTTCTCCCATTGTCTCTTTAGCAGAAGTGGGTAGCACATAATTGGTGCAAGCAAATTGGTAAGGATAAGTGCAGCCCTGGTGACTCACCCACCCACTCACCCCATTCCCTCAACTAATTAATCAAGGCAAATACACAGGCTCACCACCCAAACACATTGGAAGATACTAACACAATATATCTTTCTGCAGAAAAATATTCATAATTATCGCTAGCAGCAACAAAACAGTGGGGCCCAGGATGGCTCCAACACCTTGCAGTCCCTAGATACCCCTCATCAAACAGTTTGCTGGCTGTTGTTGGAGCAGCCACCACAGAGCCTATAGCCTGCAGCAGAACAGACCATAGAAATTCAAGGTAAACTGACAGTACTATGAGGGAGGGAGTTCCAGTAATTTGACCCAGTCAATGGAGAAATGCCAATTACATTTTTGAGTTCAGATACTGTGAGCATCAGAAACTTAGTGATGATACTGTTACCATGAGCTGGCTGCCCTTTTTTTTCTAGGTGGTTGAGGTCACAGGTTTAATAGATGCTGTCAAGGAAACCTTGATAAGTTTCAGCAGTACTGCACTGCAGCCAAAGTGTATTGGTGGTGGAAGGAGGAAAGATTGAGAAGGACGATGTGGTATTAATCAAAGAAGCTGTTTCGTCCCAGGTGATGACTTTGAGCTACTTGGGTGTTGCTGGAACGGCACTCATCCAGCTTATTGAAGAATATTCAAAAACACTCCTAAGTTGTGCATGGTAGCAAGAATTTGGGGAAGTCACTCACTAAAGGAAGCCCAGGGTCTGAAGTGCTTTGCATCTGCAAGCACTTCAGGCCCATTTGCATTTCTAATTAATGGTGATCATCAAAATGGTAGAGAGGAAGGACCTGGTAATACTGTTGGAATGCCAAGGGGAAGTGTTTTGACTCTTTTGTTGGAAATGGTCATTGCATGGCATTTTTATTTTTTGCTCTTTAACCCAGGCTTGAAAGGTGTTGAGGTCTTGCTCCTTACAGGCCCAGGAGGCACATCTGGATTGGGGGTTTCTGCTTTGAAAACACACAGGTATCAGTTTGCCCTGGCTCTGTGGTCAGTAAGGGGCTCCTGAAATCTTCACTATCCTGCTCCTCTTCTACTTCTTGCTCCCCTTCTCCCTGCTCCCTAGCCGCTGGCTAGACCACTTAATTCCAGCCTGTGGGAAAACAAGAGGCAACAACAAATTGGGAAATTGCCCTGCACTGGACCAGAGTAATCCAACCAGAAATTGCTTCAGAGGCCAACTCTCTGCCCTGTGATATGGCGAGTTGCAATATGGACCTCTCCATGTGTATCTCATCTCATTCAATGGAAGGTGCGAAGAGTCACGATTTGAGCAGACTTTCCTTCTGCAAATAGCCGTTATATGGGTCTGACATTGTGCTGGATTTAGCAAATTGGCGAACGATATAGAATTCATGCCTACTCTGCAGGCAATGGGGGTGGGGGTCAGCATCATTATATTCTGGGCATTGTCGCAGATGAGTTTGACACCATCCTGGAAGAATCTGGTAGGTATAGAAATTCAGTAGGGCTTTAACTTTCATTTACATTGTCCAGGCAATCTGCCTATGCTGTGTGGCTGCAGTGTGTGGCAAGGATGCAACTTCCTTGGAAAGTGGCATTTCTTCAAGCATTTGTCCTTGGAGAAATTCTCCCAGTAAGTCTGAACATATCTCCCCTCCCCCTTTTCTGTCAGATATTCCTGTTCTATAGTCCTTCATTTCCTCCTGATGCACAGTCACCAAAGCACCTATTCCTGGCATCAATTAGTTTAATTCAAATTATTTCTACCTTAAGCCATAGTGCTCTCCTGCACGTTCTTGGCCTCTAAATATATCTGAATAATCAAACTCCAGCAAATCTGTACAGCCACCTTATCCCAGTTAATTTTCACCATGCCATAAATTATGGAGGATCGTCTTAGATGGTGGTATGTATGTGTGGAATAAGGGAAACTCTCTTTATTTTGATTCAACTCTGGTCCTCCCTCGTGACTTTTTTCACTATATTGTTGATTGTTTTGTTATTGCTTCCTGCTCTTGCCCTAAACTACAAAATGTCATCTCCAATAGCTGCCTATTTCCACCCTGCTCTTACCTTCCCATGGTCCATTTCTCTCTCTTTCCTTGGGGATAAATCAGCAATTGTGTCCATTTTAAGCTTACAGTCACCCATAACTGTGTAAGCCATATTTCCTCCCACTTTGCATTCTATAAGGACTTCATTCCATTCTCTCAGGTCCTCTCTATTCATAGCATCTATTCTAACTTTCCATAACAGAGCTTCCAAGAACTGCTGGCTAAAACTAAATATGATCTAACCCATTTAAAATGGGACACAATGCTGAAATAGATGTATAGAGCCATGATAACTTGCAGCACAAAGGAAGAAGGGCTGGTCCTTCACACACCTGCTGGCTTCTTGAAAGAGCAAAGTTCTCCATCCCACAACTTTGTCTGTAGACCCATGAATTCCATATTTTTGAGTTACTGTTCTACTCTTTTCTTTAAAATAATTTCTCCATCAGTTCAGATTCCAGCCATTATTTGAGCGAAAAACAAAATCATCTCATCTCCTTTATTGACTTTTTGCCAGTGCATTTAAATCTATGATCTTTGGTGAATAACTTTTTTTTATCTGAAGCAGTTTTTTCTCTGTCTTCCAAATGGAAAATCTTCCATCAAAATGGAAACCTCAATTTCGGTTGCCTTTTATAACGTGAAAATTTCTGTCTTGTTTTAGCCTCTTCTCATAATTGAGGTCCCTTTATCCCTGGTAACATTCTTTTAAATTTCCTCTGTGCCCCTTCTAAGGTACTAGCATCTTTTGTGAAGTCTGGCGATGAGAATTGTTCGCATTACTCCCACTGAAGCCCAGTGAGTACAACTTCCGGCACGCTCATTGCTTTTGAATTCACTGGTTCTATTTGTGTACCTCCTGAACTTCTGAATGTTACCATTCAGAAGTACATGAACAGCAAGCACGTGGAAACATCCCTTCCATCATGACTTGGCAATCTGCTGCCATTTCTTCCATTGCTGGGTCAAAAACTTTGGCACCCAGTCCATCAATAGTGTGACTGTACTTTCAACACAGAGAGTCCAGTGATTTCAAGAAGGCAGCTTCTCAGGGCTATTAGAGTTGGTCAATAATATTCATGTGATTTAGTTCTGAAGAAATTACCTGTGCTGATCAGCCTACCACTGGCTTGTTAAATTATAATACCCACATCCTGTGAACAAAAGGATTTTTTTCCTCAGAAACCCTATGTTTTCTTTTCATCACCTCAACTTTGTGCTGCTCATAAAATTTTGTGTGTATGGACAAGATCTCTTCACATATTTTTCAAAATCATGCCATTTAGTAAACTTCCTTCATATAAAAGCCCTCCCAAGTGCATTTCTGCATTCCTGTCTGCTCTTGTCACTGCCCATAATCAACATTCTATTTGTCATCCAGAAGCTTCACTTTACTACTTACAACTTTACCAAGTTTTGTGTCATGTGCAAACTTTAAAACACTGCTCCCTCCACTGACATTTATAAAAATTTCAAGGGTTAATGGATGCAGTCCTGATCTGCAAACTATCGCCCAATCAAATGACAAATATCAACCGTTGCTGTTTGCTTCCTGAGACTGCCAGCTTCATCTTTGCACTCTATGGATCCCCTTCTCATAAATAAGCCCCTGTGTGGCACCCTGTTGTTCACCTACTGCATTACTTTCCCCATTGATCCTATCAAAGAACTCTACCATCAGGTGAGATTTATAATATTAGCTGTGGACAACACATGATGCAGGATGAGTTACAGAAAATAGATAAATACTCAATGTTAGCAAGATTGGAATATTTCTATCGGATTTTGTTTTAGGATACTTAATACATGATCTGTGCTCCATAAGAAGGTAGCTTAACAGAAGGAATATGCTCAGTGGATTTATAGTCTTGTACTGCGATGACATGCCCTAAAACTATATTGTAACTCATTACAAAACTAATTTAGTGTATGTGGAATATATTTGGCGTCTGGTAAGAGCATAGATTGTTGGATTATGTTCTCTTAAATGGTGTATCAATGTCTTTCTGCAAAGCAAATAGTAACAAAGTATATGGTTTAACAGCTGACAGTTTGATTTCTCATTCCCACCTTATTTTTGGTTTGCCACATTCCACATAATACAAAAACCTCTTGATATTGTGATTTGGTCATTTAGCCTGGAAAGAAAGAATTGATAATCTTGTCTTCTGAGTTAATCCCTCTATGAACCACGTAGTTATGGAGAGCAGATAGCATATGTAGACAGACAGGGTAAGTGTCTCATGCAATTTTTTTTTAGAAAAAGCTTGTATACCATCCTCCTGCTTTACTGGTTGTAGATTGATTGTTTCATTACATTATCAATCACAAAATAAAGACTCGTACTTTGCCTGGCTTCAGTCCCTCTGGACCAATGTAACAAGCTGGATAATCAAACTGGTTGGTGGAGCAGGTGAGATAGGTTAATTACACCAACAATAAAGTTCTGCCATGCAAAACTGACTGTGATGATCACTAGAACCAGCTGACTAGGGACTCTGAGAAAAGTGACATAAACTTTACAAATGAATTTCGCTTTATAATTTAACAAGTTCGTGGTAGATTGATCAGCACAGGTAATTCCTTTAGAAGTAAATCATAAGTTTGCCATAAAGTAAAATGTAACAAAGGAATCCCACATTCACTATTATATTATTTCTCATTTTAAACTGCACCACAAAATACAGTGCCTAGTGTAGTACTTATCAATTTTATAGAAATTCAAAGTTGAACAACATCTTAAATTGCTGTTAAATTAATTTTGGAGATTAAAAATAAACAAAAACATAATAGCTCAGAACATGTTAACCAGGTAAAATAAAAAATTATAAGGGTGGGTGGAATTTTTTTTCTGGATATATGACCAGATGAATAATCCAATGTGAATCTGCTGGGCAACACCATGTAACTCTCTCTCATTCTCTCTTGCTTTCTCGTTCTATACTCTGCTATGTGGTAGCATTGTTGTTCACCCCTTTTGAGAGATGTTTGTTTTGGAGGCAGTTTGAAGCAGGCACTGTTAGGATTAAGGAGTTGTCTTGAGAAATGGTTGAGCAAGTTGGACCAACACTCTCTGGAGTTCAAAAGAATGAGAAGGGATCTTATTGAAATGTAGGATGTTGAATGGCCTGGACAGGATCTCATGGGTGAATCCAGCACAAGGAACCTTAGTTCCACATTAAGGTGTTGCCCGTTTAAGATTAAGAAGAAATTTCTTCTTTCAAAGAATTGCAAATCTTCAGCATCCTCTGCCCTAGAGAGGTGTGGTAGTTGTGTCATTGAACACTTTCAAAGCTGGAACAGACAGATTTTGGGTTCATAGGGCCGTCGAGGGTTTTGGAGAACTTAACAGAAAGTGGAGTCAAGAGCAATACCAGATCAGCCATGATCTGATTGACTGGTGGATCAGGGGACCATATGACCTCCTCTTATTGGTTAAGGTCTTTATATATATTTCCCAGTATATCTTGTACCTTACATTGAGTAATCTGACAATATGAAGACTGTATTCAATTTACCAAGTGCAACAAATATGTTGTCCTTCAAGCTACATTTACTCATGAAATACTCAATGCATTTCTAAAACAAATTGTTGGAGAGACATCAAGTCTGATGATCTGTTCCTGAGCAAATTGGAGGTGTCGTGTTTCCAAGGATCAACACAGACCAACCATTCTAGTTACGATGTTAAGATCCAATTTAGTGTAGTGAGCCAAGTCAGATTTCAATTGGAACAGAGAAGAGAGAATACTGTGGAATAATGTGAAGGTAAACACAAGTGATAAGCTTACCACATGAATAAACATGGATATAATGCATGATTATTGAGTTGGAAATATAAGGGGCAGTGGATTCAGAAGAGACTTGCAAATAATGATGTGGGAATGAAACATAAGGTTGATGGTGTGAGTAACAAGAGGATTGGTAAAACTGGAAGTCGAACAGATGGTTTGGAATGCTCAGGCTAAGATTTAACTCCCAAATTAAAGATGGAATCAAAGTAAATATTGGATTTTCGGGTGATGAGAAGGGTAAGGGTTGTGGGGTAATGGAGGTGGGGATTGATTGGTATGCAGTTTTAAAAAAGATTTTTTCTTCGAGGCCAACTAGAATCACGGTAGTGTAGCGATTAGCGTAACGCTATTACAACGCCAGCGACCTGGGTTCAAATCCGGCCGCTGTCTGTAAGGAGTATGCACATTCTCCCTGTGTTTGCGTGGGTTTCCTCTGGGTGCTCCGGTTTCCTCCCACATTCCAAAGAGGTACAGGTTACGAAGTTGCGGGCGTGCTATGTTGGCGCCGGAAGCGTGGTGACACTTGCGGGCTACCCTCAGGACACTCTGTGCAAAAGATGCATTTCACTGTGTGTTTCGATGTACATGTGACTAATAAAGATATATTTTGTCTTTTATCTTATCATACAGAGTCATATCATTAATCTTACCGTTCCTATTGCTGATTCTTAGAGCTTTACAAGCAGATACTGAATTGAGAAAATCCTGCTTATCAGAAACTTGTGTCCCTCTGTTTCTGACTTACTCCTGTATCAGACCATCAGTCTTTCTCAGAATTTGATGACAGATGGTCTGTGCATTGGAAGAATCTTATCTCTTTATTTGTATGAAACCAGTGTCTGAATTGATGTTTAAAGGTACTATGGCAACTGAAGCCAATTCAATTAGCTTTCTGAATGACATGGTGTGGTCAAGTGTAAAATGATTATTGTGAAAGACATATAAGGTTGCAACCTATTAGTTCAGGTGACATCAGTTACCCACTTTCACTTTATTTTCAGTTTATGATGTGATGATAACCTCCTCGATATGTTGCCCTATTATTTATTTTGAAACGTGATTTATAATACCATTCGCATGCCGTAGAAGGTCTCTTTTTAACTGTGACTGTCAGGTCAGAGTGATTCAGTTCCTGACTGGTATCAAATTGTCTTGTATATGTTTTGCACTACTTTCTCTTTACTGCAATCTGACTAAATGCAGTCCAGCCTGTTTGACTGAATCTTGTTTCCCGTTCTATGCAGATGGAACCAAATTCTATTTTAACATGAAATTAGTCACTGCCATTCACTTGTTCATTTCTTTGGATAATCTGATACTTGTACTTTTTTATCACTCTCGACTGATTTTTTGCTTGTCTTTGCATGATTTGTTGGGGTTGGGTACAAAATTACCACACACCCACAGCCAATCCAACTCCAGCTCAAGTCTGATGTGACCCAAATCTGAGTACATGTCAGTTTGCTCGATTCCTCCATGGTAAAGTCATACAATGAGAGAAAGAAAACACATCCTGTGTTAACTGCACTTCCCTGGCTACTTGCAGACAGCCACCCTATCATGCCCCACAGTACAGAAACTTTGTGCGTTTGTTTACAATGGATTGACCTGGCCTGATCCGACCCAAGACTGACGATGTACTTGTTGTTTTGATACCCAACCTGACCTGAACCCATCACATATTGAAGCATCCCATGGCTCATGGATTGGTTAACAGACTCAAGTTGGAAATAAATATAAACGGGTCATACCACTGGTCAATTCTGTTGCAACTATGGATTTTATTCATGGAGTACAAAGCTGTTGTATAAGATGCCTTGTTGCACTCATAATCTCACATAATCATGCCACCGTCTTTTTACTGTGGAAATCGCTGCCCAAATATTCGGTAGCACTAAGCAGAATTTTGCAACAGTTGCATGTTCTCTCTGCTTCCATAATTTGAGTCCATTGGAACCAGAAGTGGAGTGGGATGTCCAGCCATTACAACCTAATGCACTTAGTACTGCCAACTGGGATGAAATTTCACGTTTGCTTAATCCAATCACTGGCTGATTAGCAAACCATGCTGTCTAATTACAAGCTGTGCATGTCTGTTTTTTATTATTCCTGGACATCAGTTGTTTAAACATTGGGAGCCAATTTATTTTTAATGAGGAGGTGATACAGGACTGATGCATCTACCAAAAGCTTCTCAGGAGAGAAAGCAACAGCACCTCTCTTACCTGTGATGTTCTATCCAGATTAATATTGGTTACAGCCCCCACTATCTCTGTGTATTTGTGTCCATAATTGTGAACCACCTTCCATTTTGCACCAGCTATCAGAATCTAATATTATTATCACTGAAGTATGTCGTGAAATTTGTTGTTTTGCGACAGCAGTAGTGCAAGACAAAAAAGTTACTCCAAGTCAGAAAAATAAATACCTCCTGTCCAATTTTCTAATATTGATGATTTCACTGTAGCCTACCCTTCCCTTCACATGTTCTAACAAGTGTAGACACAGCAGGTACTACCAGTCACTTCAAATCAGTAAATGTAAATCATCAACTTTGAATACCTTGTGAAATTGTGTGATGTAGAATCTACAGACTCACTGAGAGTATCCATGGGCTGTGAATAACCCCATTTAAGAAGCGCAGTCTTGCCACAGAACTTGACTTTATCATTAAGTTGATGTCGGTTTGCTGTCACAGAGCTCCGATCTCCTTGAGTGATACGTAAGCAGACTCCAGGGACATAAGGGTGTTCAACCAAATAACACAAGCAGAAGGGTGCACAGCTCGGGCTCGAGGGATATGTTGGAATATCAAAAGGTCTCTGGTGACACTGCCTGGTGCTGCTGTGGTCTCTCCAGCTCCTACTCTTCACACAAAGCATTCTTACCACCATTCTCTCTCTCATGCTGAATCACAGGGTATTGACAGAAGCGGCGGCTAATTAATCCTGTAGTCAGTTGTGCTTAAGTAGGCGTGGGGATTAAGGCTCTCAGGCTCTGCAGTCCTCCAATCCCCTCCAGCACTCCCTCCCTTACTTTCACAGTCTCCAGTCCCATTCCTATTCCCAATTTTTCCAGAATTGTAGAATGATGCATACGAAACTGCAAGACCAAAGGCAGTGTTTTCCCACGATGCTTAATTATAATTTTCTAAAATATATATGAAAATATTAGGAGAAGGAAGCTTTGCTAAGTATACTTAGCTCACTTGGGTTAATGACCAGAAATCTGACTGGCACTTGTAATTCTTTAAAAATATTATATCCAATTTTTACTGTCACAAAATAAACTTGAGGCCTCCATTTTAAAGCAAAAGTGCTTCAATGCGAGAACTAGAAAGGATGCGGAGATTGTAGATGTTACAAGATAAAAATTGCTTTCAGTTTGTGGTTACTGAATGAAAATATTCTATATTCTCTCTGTTATTCACATCCAGCAAGATCCTGGAAAAGATATTTCACTTTCTATTTCTATGGAATTACCATTGACGATGAAATTTATACTTACTTCCTCCAGTACACTAGGACAGCTCTTGGCTGA
Organism: Pristis pectinata; assembly: GCF_009764475.1. NCBI lineage: Eukaryota > Metazoa > Chordata > Chondrichthyes > Rhinopristiformes > Pristidae > Pristis > Pristis pectinata. Next base: position 40,653,629 of record NC_067415.1, on the reverse strand, counting down.
CTGAGATAAGGTGTGTTCAATGGCCAAAACCTCAATCCTGGCACCAAGCTCATGACTGACCAATGAGCAGTAACGTCCTGTATGCTTTGGAGACATGGATAATACAAAGTAGGCAGCTCAAAGCACTAGAGAGGTACCAGCAACTCTGTTCCTGCAAAATCCTCCAAATCCATTGACAGGATTGGTAGACCAATGCTAGCATCCTTTCCCAGTGCTAAATCTCCAGCATCAGGGTTCAGATCAGGCTCGGCCAGCTCTGGTGGATGAACCACATTGCCTACGTGCCTGACACCAGACTCCTGAAATGTGCACTCTACTCTGAGCTCCATTTCCGCAAGAGGTTTCCAGGAGGACAGAAATCACTCAAAAGATGTTCTTGAAGCCCCCTTGAAGAAATGTAACATCCTCACTGACCCATGGGAATAACTGGCCCGTGACCTGGCAAAACGGAGAAGGAGCATGTGAGAAGGTACTGAGCAGCATAAGTCAGGAAGTTGGGAGTACAAGGAGGCCATGCATACACAGCAGAAGGAACAGACAATGTTTCAAACAACCCACCCTCCACTCCATTTATGACAGTCTGTGAATCTTGCACAGGATCCTTCAGCCACCTCAGATTCCAGAGAAGAGGCATGGAGGCGAGCCATCATCGGTCCTGAGGAAATGCTTCAGAAGAAGAGGGAACAACATTCGTGGGCTTTAACAGGTTTTCTATGGCAACCAAGTGGAAGCTCATTGCTCTTTATGCTTTAATCATGGATAGCCACAAACATCTGATTCATTATTTTGTCAGTCTAAACTGAGTATCCAGTGTACTGGTAGCATTCTTCATCTTTAAGAAACCTTTTCCAATTAACGTTGCTGCTGTAGGTAAAATGGCTTTTACCTTTGCATGCTTAAGTTGTCAGCGTGTGGTATCAATGGATGGTCCTGTTCACACCAAGCATGAATTACTGTACTCGAGCAAAGTAGCTTTGATCCCTCTTAATTGCCAGATTTAATGCACTCTGCTGGCAGCATTACTTCACGCAGGTAGAACATTAGCTACAGCATTTTCCACTGCGCGACAATTTATTTAGCAGATTGAATAAAGCAAGGAACAGGCAAAAGTCCCAGGTTTCAACAGAGAGTGAACATCTGCCAGGGCTTCTGTTTAGAAGTGCAAATAAATGAAGGGTCATCTCGATCTTCTCAGGGCAGCTCACAATCATCTGAATTAATGCAAAAAAAAACAACAGCTGGAGGAACTCAGTGGCCCAGGGAGCATCTGTGGAGGAAAATGGACAGTTGATGTTTCGGGTCGAGACCCTTCACCTGTCCATTTCCCTCCACAGATGCTGCCTGACCTGCTGAGTTCCTCCAGCAGTTAGTTTTTTGCTCCAGATTCCATCATCTGGAGTTTGTTTTTGTGTCTCCACATCACCTTCCAGTGTCTGTCCCCACCTCCACCTCCACCACCACCCCCCACCCCCCCCCCCCCCCCCCCCCCCCCCCCCCCCCCCCCCACCGACCTGGCTCCATCTACATAATCTGCATGGAGAGATTCTGAGAAAGATGTACTCAAATTTGAGAGGCTCCAAGGTGCTCAGGGAATGGAGGTTGGGGGTGGTGCAGTGGGGTCAAGGGGACGGGGATTAGAAGGGGAGGTGTGATGATGGCACATTTGAAGGGAGCAGTACATGAGAGGAAAGAAGAATGGATATCAACATTAAGGCCAGGAAGGGGAGCCGGGTGCTCATCGCATTTATTCGGACAAGTGCCAAGGGAGCAGGGAGTTGGTCTCATGGACAAGATGCGTTAGTAAAGGAAGTGAGTTCAGAATTAGGGCAGGGTGGGAATCTTAGAAATTTATCCTGGTGCACAAGAGAAAAGGGTAGGTAATTATTGAGGCATTAATACATTGCCCATCCCCTAAAAGCAAATGAAATGGCTAAGATTTTGTTTTGCATTGTGTGGACCACGCTGCCTGCACATGATGATGCATGGACTGAAACTGCAGAATTCTGAGGGAAGTTTGGGAGTATCTCTGAAGGCAAATTTGGATTTGTAGTTTTTAAAACAAAAAAAATAGGATGGAATCTGGTTTCTTTTTCATGTTCTGGTTATAGACCAGAGATCCATCCCATTAATCTATGGCCCTGAATTTCAGGCACTGAGGTAGTTTTACAGAAGGATATAAGAAAAATAATCAGCAAATGGGCCATTCAGCCACCCATGCATGCCTTGCCCTTTGATAAGATCATGGCATCTCTTTTACTGCAATGGCACTTTCCTGCACTAACCCCACATGTTGAAGGCAAGGAGAAAGATGGCAATCCCTTATGTTGGCAGTGTTCTATTAGTGTCTCTTTCTCTGTCTGTCTCTCTGTCTGTCTCTCTTTCTCTTTGCCTGATGATGGGGTGTAAAAGCTAACAGTATCTGCCAGTGGTAGCAGATCTTTATGCTGATACTGGGCTCCAGGATGTTTGTCAGGTCAAGAATCTCCATTAACTGTTGACCCAAGCCAAGCAAGCAGAGCATCGAACCAAGGCTGGGAGTGGAGAGGCAGCCACAGGAGAAGAATTTTGTTATAAAGATGTGTGACGAGATCAAGTGAGGTAACATGCGCAGTTCCACGTAACCCATCATCCCCACCACTCAACCAATAAAATTGCTAAATTGTGACATCCTCACTTTAGGAAATCATTATTGTGGTATTTCTCACATTTCAAACTGTTGGAAGCTGAGTTGCACACTTGTGTATGGCAGCTGTTGGCTGAGATCTTGGCTGCTGCTCATTATGCCCTGCTTTTGGGAAGCTGGTCATTGCTGAGAGAGTGATATCCATGGAGAGGAGGGACAATGTGGAGAGGTTGATGAAGAAAATGGAGGAGGAAGCGGGCTAAGGGTTAAACAATAGTTTTGGGTGATAGGATCCCCTTTGTCTCACTGCACTATGCAACCCAACTGGGCTGCTCCACAGCAGAGTGCTGTGAATGGTTTGCTGCCACAGTGGTCATTGGGGCCACAATTTGAATCTAGTGCACAAAGACTGACACATTTTTTTCCATGCTGCCTGTCTGCAAAAGGGCTGCACTTGTAAATCAATGCAGGGGAGTCAATGAAAATAAAATTAATGCCCCAGCGGAGACCTTCAATTCATGTACGGATCTTGACTTTCTGTCTAATGTACTCCTTTTACTGTGAGTGAGGTTTAAAAGGTCATATGTCACGTCATTTTGATCCACTTTCTGTTCTTAAGTCAGAAACATATGCTGCACATGTCGATGATGTCATTATGTACTGGAAGTAACCCCAGCGTGGAAGTGAAATTATACCAAGAAGAACCCAGTCCAGTTTCCCAAAGGGTGAGACTTCTCCTGACAATGGCCAGATGCACTTAAAACTTTCACAAAATGCTCTATACCTGTAACTTACAGATAAAAGAATAGGTGCAAATAATTTTTTGGTAATCCAATTTCATGGGCTGTGCATCTGATAACAAATCGATGTCATTCAAATGGATTAAGATTCCTGGAATCTAATACTGAAAGGGCAGGGCATATAAACGATTGGGTAGAAGATACAGGAGCCTGAGGGCACGTACCACCAGACTTAAGGACAGCTTCTACCCCACTATGATAAGACTATTGAACGGTTCCTTTATACGATGAGATGGACTCTGACCTCACGATCTACCTTGTTGTGACCTTGCACCTTATTGCACTGCACTTTCTCTGTAGCTGTGACACTTTGTACTGTTATTGTTTTTACCTGTACTACCTCAATGCACTCTGTACTAACTCAATGTAACTGCACTGTGTAATGAATTGACCTGTACCATCAGTTTGTAAGACAAGCTTTTCACTGTACCTCGGTACAAGTGACAATAATAAACCAATACCGAAACAGAAAGTCAGAACCTAGTCCGCTTTCACCCATTTTACTGTCAATCAAAAGAAATGATACCTTAACAAGATTCCATTTTATCATTTATCAAACGAGTGCCAAGTAAAGCTTTATAGTTCTATAATCCAAGAAAAAATACTCAAAAAACATGATTATTTCTTATACATCATTATGATCTCAATATCCATACAGAGTTGGGTAACACAACAGCACTTTTGCTTCTCTCTCTCCCTCTTTTTACCCTATAGTTTTATTCCCCATGTAAGCCACTTCAATGGAAATGCTATTATTTCCCTCCCCTCGTCAGGAAGAAGATACAGAAGCCTGAGGGCACACACCACCAGGCTCAAGGACAGCTTCTAGCCCATGATGATAAGACTATTGAGTGGTTCCTTTATGCGATGAGATGGACTCTTGACTTCACAATCTTCCTTGTTTGACCTTGCACCTTATTGTCTACCTGCAATGCACTTCCCTGTAGCTGTATTCTGTTATTGTTTTTACCCTGTACAATCTGTGTAATGAATTGATCTGTACAAACAGTATGCAAGACAAGTCTTTCACTGTACCTCGGTGCAAGTGACAATAATAAACCAATACCATTACCAATTATTTGAAACTCAGATAGTCAAAGGATTTAAAATCATATTCTTCTGCCTGAATTTGGCATTTTCTTCTCACAACCATTCTCATTTATTTAGTTGTTCTTGTTGCCTTTTTGTGTATTTAAAAGCCTTTCTAGCTTTGGAAGTCAAACTTTGTAGTGACATTCAAAGCGTTAACGTAGTAGAGGCAGATTTCCAACAATATCCCATTCATCACTGTGCATCACTTTTACATTTTAGAGTTGGTCAAGGTTTAGATGCCTCTTAACTACTCTTTTGTATTTGTGGAAAGGAGCCAAGTTAGCCAATCAAAATAGCCCCCTCGGGTCATGATGTATTCATTTTGCTCTGCCTTTGTCACAGGTGTTACCAAAGCTAAAGACCCTGTTTTTGCATTATTGTCCTCGCTTCTTGGGATGTAATTAAATATGATAAAATCTCTATTGGCCTTGACAGGCTTGTACTTCCTGCAGATTGGTTGTCTTTATTACAGTGTTTCCATGTAACTAAATGAAAAAACGTGGTGGCAGAGTAGCCCAGCTAGTCCTGGTAATCTGTGTTCAATCCTGACCTCTGGTGCTATCTTGTGTGGAGTTTGCCTGTCCTCCCTGTGTCCATGTGGATCTCCTCCCACATCACAAAGTGTGCAGGTTGGAAGGTTGTTTGGAGACTAAATTTCCCCTATTGTATAGGGAGGTACTAGAATCTGAGGGGAGTTGATGGAAATGCAAGGGGAATAAATAGGATTCTGTGAATTAGTGTTTGATGGTCAGTACAGACTCTATTGTCCATGGGGCCTGTTTTTATGCTGTATGAATCTACCACTCTATTGGCTCTAACATGGTAAATGATTCTCCTCTAGGGCAAAAGAAGATAGAGAAAAACTTTGAAAAGTTTAGTTATCCTTCAGAAACAGTTTCATTGTATTAATCATTTATGTATGTTGGTGTCATCCAAATGTTAACTTTGGGTCATTAGTAGAGCTGCAAGTTCTGGGTTCAAGTCTTCAGACTTCCAAATGCATAATCAAAATCTGACAGTTGAAATATCATAACTAAATGCAATCTGTCCTTTGGATGAGATGCAGTGAGAGAATTTATGATGAGAAAAAGAGCAGAGGAGTAAGTTTTTCTGATAGTCATGTGAATATACATCCCTCAACCGATATCTCCTTAATAAAAAAAAGCAGATAACCCAGTTGTTATCACTTTGCTGTTTGTGGAATCTATTTGTCCTGTTGCCAACATTAGTTATTAGGCTTCACAATCTTTAATGGATTTGAAGACATTTCGATTGTGCTTAGGTTTTGCAAGGTGTTGTCAAATGCAATTTGCTTCATTCTATTATTCTAATGACAATGAGCAGGAGAGACCTTTATAATGTCCTGACTAGCCAGTTGCCTTTGATGAATTCAAGTTTATTGTCATGGCCATACATACCCAGGTTATAAATGCCATTAAAATTAGGTTTTTGCAGCAGCAGCATAGAATATTATAAACTTACCAAACACAAATTTAATATAAACTTAAATTACCAGCTGCCAGTAGGTTACCTGTCTGCTTGGTTAAACGAATCAGTAACATCCTATGTTGATGTGTGAGTTGGTCATGTTGGCATCACTGCAATTGGCCTCGAGGATCCCAGATTAGGGAGGGTTAATCCAGGCAGTCTTTCTCACCTTGTTTGTTATTCAGCAACTCTTTTGTGAAGTGCATGTATGCAAACACCAGCTGAGTATGGGAAAACCATGGCTGCAATACTGCCAGTGGTTGATTAGTTTGCCAACATAAGGGAATCATTCTGGTGCTTGAGGGCTGATAGTATGCTGAGAACCAAATCAATTTCTTCACTGGAGGAAATGAAGATAGTGATTCAGTATTCCCACTGAGATTCCCTGCCATTTGTACAATTCCAATAAAATTTCCGACAATCTGCCACCTGGGTTACGATGGAATGTTGGGAAGAATCCCTGTGGACATTACTGACAATTACACTGTTTTCATAATGGGCATTATTCTGGCAATTAAGTGCACTTTACTTCCCAGACCAGGGAAAATGATTCTATAAATGGGAATTCTTAGAAATCTAGATGTGCATTTGCCTGTTATGAAACACGTGTTCTCTTTGGGAGACATTGGACATGTCCCTGTCCAAAAACGTATAAAGGCAAGTTGCTGGACACAGACTGGGGGCAGTCTGGAACAAACCTAGCAGTGATGAAGGAATTTCAGCTGAAATCACATCTTTCCAGAAGAAAAAACTGCTATGCTGTCCATTGTTTATCCAGTCTGGGCCATTCTGGCAGTTTGGGCAACAGCAGACAGGATAACCTGTGATATCGTTGAAGAAACCCCAGCTCTTGGTCTCAGGCCAACAGGTACACAGAACAAGCACAAGAATGACAGTTCAAATGTAAAGTGAAAGGATTAATACACTATTGTTTGAAAATAATACATGAAATATAAGATCCAATGCCCACTGTGTCATTGATATGGGCCCCCTGTGCTCATTTTTTGGATATTATGTACACCTAGCTTTTGGGTGTTAACTATTTATTCCAATCATATAAGAATCTGTTGCTCTTAAGTAAAGGTGCACATTTCCATACCCTATGTCACTAATTGCCATACAGAGGTCAGCAAAGTTGGTAAAAGAGAGGAAGAGAATCCTGTGAATGCCATTCTTAGTGGACTTCCGATGACTAATTTTGGAATTACACTAATATTGCCTAGGGATAGGTTATTTGCCTTCAATCACATTGGTAAATTTAATGCAGCTAATCCTTTTACCAGAAGGAAATGATAATGAAAAAAGGATTAGATATTTTGATCTTCTATTACTATCTGAGAACCCACAAAAGACGTCATTTTTATAACATTACTGATAACGTTTTTATGAACAAGCTTACCTATACAAATTATTCACTTTGAATGAAATTATTTTAAACTAACTCATTTCAAAATCAGATTTCTTTTTTGAGTTATAAGACGCTGGTGTCTAATGCCTTAGAATCTGAATGTTGAGCTATTCCTTGTCAGAACAAGCACAAATTGCTCAGGAAAAAAGAAAACAATTGGATTTATATACTGCTTGTTACAACCTCAGCCAGTCCCAAACCAATGAAGTGGTTTTTAAGAAAAAGCCAGTTTATCCACAGCAATATCCCACAACTATCAATGATCTGTTTTAGTGATATTGGTTAAGAGACAAATATTGACCAGGACACTGAGTAGAACTGCCCTGCTCATTGGATCTTAATTATGCTGTGGAATCTTTTATTGGATTATGTGTTCAAGTCTCGAGAGTGAGACTTGAACCTACAACCTTAGAGGTGAGATCGCTACCAACTGAGGCTGCATATATATGCCAGATAAGTTATGCATATTTTAATTACCAGTACAGCTAGTGCCTTGTGCGAAATAAAACTGCTATATGTTTAAGTGAGTGCCATTTCATGGTGATTGAATAGGATGTATTTCATTCCAAATCTTTACTTAATTTGTTGTAGTTTTTTGCTGTGTCTTCATGATCTTGATTGGAACTCAAAAATGGTTCGGAGAAGAAATTTGCTGCTAGTCACTTGTGGCTTCTGAATGCTAAACTTCACTTCTCAAATTTCTTCTGATGAAATCAACAGAAATGGAGTTCAGAAACTGACTATATGTAAGCTTGTTTCTATATTGTGTGTTTGGCAGATGCGACCAACGATTAACTTTAACCTCGATATTTGTTTCTCAGGAAGCTAAAATTGAAAATACAAGAGTTCCTCATAAGAAGCTTTCTTAAATTTTTAACCTCATAATACCATTTTCTTTTGATGCTGTAGTTCATCTGGTGAAGGCAGAAAGTTGATGCTGTTAGAGTTGCTTTCAACCAACTAAAATTAGATTGCACTGATAAAAAATGTTGGATGTTTAATGCACCAGTGAGGCAGAAAGTGTAATGTCACTTGGAATATTTCTGTAAACATGGAATTAACTATTTTAGGTGAGAAACCAATATCCCATAAGAAAGGCATTGCAAATCACTCCTGACTGTTGCTGTATTAAGAGAGTCTTTAGTACAGTGACAAATGCATTCAACAGAATATAAAAGCAGGACACTTCAGGTCTTGAAAACCTATTATGAAAGCAGTATGATGAAAACATACAGGAAGTCAATCAGTATCTGTGACTGTTAATGTTTTGGGTGTCAGCTTTTCTTTAGGTTAGTCATTAACTTGTGCTGCAAGTTTAGATATTGCAAGACTTCCAAATATTCAGTCAAAAATTGAACTGGTGCTCCCTTTCTATCAGCTCAAGGAACTCAAAAGAATGCCAGCTGGTGTTCTGTTCCATGAGATTAGTGCATTACCAATCATACCATTATTTACTACTTGTACACATTTGCAGACTTCCCAACAATTTGTTCATCAGCATCAGAAACCAAATTGTCTAAAATCCTACAACCCACATCCTGTCCCATCCTAAAAGCTGTTCCTCTGTTCTCATTATTTTGCCACCACTTACGAATATGTACACATCACCACCTTATTTCCCTTTAACTTCCCTTCTGCCCTTTGAAATATTACATACTTTTATTTCTAATTCTGGCCATCTTGTATATCTTTATACTTTCTCCATTGAGCCTACTGCTTCAGCTTTCTTGCCCTGATCTGGAATTCTCCCAAAAGCTGTCTGTCTTTGTCTCTTTTCTCCACCTAGTATCCACCGAGTATCATGCTTTTGCACAATTCCTCTCCTCCTGTTTTGTTGATTTTTGTCCTTTACATGTGCACTGTCCTAAAGGTGCCTTATTCAACAAGCACACAGTAACAGATTGGAAAATACAGAGGATATTGAACCAGAGAAAGAAATAATTGTCTACTACATCACAGGTTATCCTATCTGCTATTGCCCAAACTGCCAGAATGGCCCAGACTGGATAAACAATGGACAGCAGAGCAGTTGTTTCTTCTGGAAAGATGTGCTTTCAGTTGAAATTCCTTCGCCACTGCTTGGTATGTTCCAGACCGCCCCCAGCCTGTGTCTAACAACTTGCCTTTATACTTTTTTAGACAGGGACATGTTCAATGTCTCCCAAAGAGAACACATGTGTTTCATAAAATTCAGTGTAACATGCTCTGAATATAGCAGACTGTTTGTTTTTTAAAAAAAAACGTTTCCGATTCCCAAGATTTGAACCTGAGTCACCTTCATTCATTGAATTCAGAAGTCTGGTTACCAGGCTCACAGCACACAAATGTAGTAAGTCACTTGTAAGCTTACATTATCAAATTATAAGAAGGATTTTCACTCAAACTAGTCAAATGAAACATCTTTACTCCATATATAAAGCTTGAATATTTCAGAGTTCAGTTTTGGTTTCATGCAGGGATATTTTAACATTTTTATCGGTGAGTATTTTGCTTGCAATAAAAAATTTAATCGAAGAGATGTGTCAACTCTTGGCTTCAAAACCCAAATAAATTACATAGTGTTAAAACAATTATGGATCATATCTGGCTTTACCTTAATTATTCCTTTTACAAAACTTCACTTTTTTCATGTAACCAAGAACACCTTTCTTCAACTCATTTCTTTCCTGCCTCTTTCATGAGTTCACTGATATTAGGCCACTGACTAGCATGTCCCACAAACAAGTTGAGATACGAGACTGCAGATGCTGGAATCTGGAGCAAAAATCTGGGATAGGTCAGTGGTCTGTACAAGTCTTTTGAAAGCCATGTGCAGCATTCTTAAAGCAAAATGTGAGCTTTGCATGGTCCATATTTATTGCCAGTATGAAGGTATTATCAAGGGGAGCAAAAGTAAAACTTAATTTTCGAGGTTGGCCATTGGTGCTTCTCTCAGTCTCTTGGTTAAAATCTCCTCGTTCAAGGGTTATCTCTGTGATCAGCAAGCATGAACAACTAGATAAAGAACAGAGATTTGATCCAAGCTCCACTCTCCAGTAAACCGGCTGAATTGAAATCTGAACTGATCCAATATTAATCTTGTGGTTGAAATCCCCATTTGACAGATATTACAACACACAAGAATGCTATCAACATGAGCAGCTTTAGGACGTTTGCCTGCATTGGAACTTGGCTTTAAAACAACAGCCACAAAGTTTCAAAATGCAGAGCACTTTGGCACAACAGATGCCAGATTGCTTCCAGTTTGTGGTCTGATCCACATGTACAGATGTATAACACAAGTTGTGCCAGCCTTTTCGTTGGGAAGGAGAAACATGCAAATATTATCTGCTGGATAATACACAGAGTGGACAGAGTGTGACCTCAATCAGCCAAAAGTTTGCCTGGTCCCCTTCAGAAACGAGCTTTGCTCCCTTTCCATGTGGTCCTCCAATGTAGCATTCTGAAAACCATGGTATCCACTCTTTTTTCCCTGTTGAGTCCTACCTTCGACCAAGTTGCAGTTACGTCCAGAATGACTACCACTATCTGCCTTAGCAGATGAAAGCTGGCTATAATCACCATGAACTATCTTGAACTGGTACTATTCAATCGCACAAGAAAAGATTCCATTCCCATAATGGGACAGCTTGCTGATTCATTGCAGTTACAAGCATGATGCCAAAGTCATGATGGAACTCCTCCTCTTGTTATTTATCTTTTGCTTGCATCCAGGTGAGGGATGAGGTGTAATTGCTCATCCAATCCCTTTGCCCGTATGAGTTAGGAATAGGAGCAGGTCACCTCTGGTCCCTCCAGCCTGATCCACCATTTAATAAGGTCATGGCTGATTTGATTGTAACGTCAACTCTGCACTCCTATCCCTACCTATGGTAACCTTTAACCCCTCAGCTCAGCCACCTTTATAAAAATCTGTATCTACCTCTGCCTTAAGTGTGCAGACTTTCCTTCCACTGACCTTTGTAGAAGACAGTTTCAAAGACTCGCAACCAATGGGAGAGAGAATTTTGCCTCATTTTTGTCTTGAATGGGCCATCCCAATAATTCAGTGCTTTTCAGTCTAGCCCCCCAAGTTTAATTGCAATGATTTTACTATAATTCCCAACTCCATTTTTTTTAAACCATATGAAGACTTGATTAAGCCAAATGAATCTTCCACTGCAGCCACGAAAAATGTTCTTTTTCAGTTTTGTGCTTTTTGTGCTTGCTCTGCTAATAAGCAGCAGTGTTAAGGAGGGGAAGGGAAATCAGAAGAGACACTCCAGCTCTGAATTAATTCCTACACCTGGAGTAATACGAGCCGCAGAATGATTAGAATTATTAAAATTATCTACCAACAGAATTACACCTTCCTCATATTCTATCACAAACCCAAACACATCATTAGCCAGGATCCTACTCATTATAAGGCACAACCCTTCGTGATTTCACAAAATCCACTGTCTAATTTTAACACATTGATTTTTAGCTGACCTTTCTCCTTCTCCACACCCACATTCAAAAGTCCTTTGGCTTTCATGAGCCTACAACCTTGGTCAGAGGCCCTCAGAGGATTTTCCCACTGTACATTAATCCTCTCATTGTCCAATTCAATTTCCCTGATGGAAATTCACCCATATAACTTCCAGTCCCAATTGTGTGAAATGGTTTCATCTACAATCAAAATATATCCTTAAAAACAAAGGAGTATGTTCTGTGTTAATTTTGTCTCTTTCTGGATTGAATTTCACATTTTATTTTTCCTTTCTCAGAGAAATTATGTTCAAAACTCTATCTGCTTTAAAAAGTGGCCTTCAAACATCTGGATATGTTAAACTCAGTAATGCATCGGTTTAGCAATGTTGAAGAAATTGACCTTGTAAAATGGATAATTTGACATTTATTCCCTTTTAATAAAATGTCCCTTTGTTCTTCCTTATAAATTGCTTGGTGACATACAACATATGACATACTTTAACAGATATCTTTATTAGTCACATGTACATCAAAACACAGTGAAATGCATCTTTGCATAGAATGTTCTGGGGGCAGCCCGCAAGTGTCACCATGCTTCCGGCGCCAACGTAGCATGCCCACAACTTCCTAACCCGCATGTCTTTGGAATATGGGAGGAAACCAGATAACCTGGAGGAAACCCACGCAGGCACAGGGAGAAGGCACAAATTCCTTACAGCAGCCAGAATTGAACTAGGGTCACTGGCGCTCTAATAGCATTACGCTAACCACTACTCTACCGTGCTAGAGTGCAATTTTTTTAAACAAAACATTATCATGTGACCATAATTCGAGTGCAGATGCTGTATTTGTTGAGCCCCCGGCTTTCAACCAGAGCCTGGCTACCTAACCCAAACCAATAGAACACTGCTATATGTGTTGGGGTTGCTTGGGTGTGGATACTCTCCCGAAACATTTTGGTTTTTGGGTCGGGTTCAGGTCGGCCAATCTGACTCAGTACTTTATCCAGATCGGCTTGACTGGTGTCACTGGTTGGCGGCTCTGTTAGACAGACACTTCACCAGCGACTAGATGAGAATCTTGACCTGGGATGGAGATGGGTCCTCAAGGTGTTGATATGGAGTTTGAATCAGTATCTGTGACAAGGGAGTGGATGGGGAATGATGCCCAGACTCAGTGTGTTTTGTCAGGCTTCTGTTTTATGGTTTGCCTCAGTGTCACAGTCAGGTCATGACATCTGCTGAGAGAGTGAAAATTGCTCCCAACGTTCAGTTCGATAATCTCAAATGCCAGTTGGATATTGAACAGTTTTTAAGCGCCAGAAGAAACATATGAAATTTAAAGGGTAGGTGGGTACAGGAGGTGAGGAGAAAGGACAACGAGAAAGTCCAGAGATGCAGTGGAGGTCAGGAGTGATTACATGGCAAATACTGATGAATACAGCAGCATGCAGTACTGTATATGGTGTGCGTCCTTTACAAACAGTCTGCCAAGCAGCAGACTTTATTCACTGTGGAACAGTAACAAGATATTTACAGAAGAGATGAATCAGGATAGAATGTTTAAAAATTTATGAGGTATATTACATAAAACCATATGCCTCCTTCATTTCTGCATTAAAAATGTAAGGTAACTCGGCATTAAGCATTCCATTAGCCTGAGTGTTTCCAGGCAGCAAATTTTTATAACTATTATATCAGTGGGAAGAAATGTATATCCTCAAAATATTTTGTATTCCTAACGATGCCATAAAATCTCCCAATACACTGTATGATATAAGAGCTGTATTCTATTTATTACTACAAGGTATGTCATCTGAAATATCCTGTGAGCTCAATACTATTGCAAACGAACCTCGTATAAGCAGCCAACACATGAATTGTGCATCATGAGAAGGTTCTGAGTAAGAGCAGCAGGCCTGTCTTGTCATCAGAATATCAGCTGACACCAAAAACACTTGCTCCTGAAGCACTCAATTCAAATAACAAGCTGAACTGTGCAGCTCCCCTTTACCTTCTCCACCCCCTCCCCCTCCCGACCACTGATGCGGCCAGATGTTGCACATTTTACCACCTCCACTACATTGCAGATGCCAGGCAAAAGATCTCGGACACCTTCCTCTGGGCTAAGATCACACCAGGCCACTTTCTCCCATTTGGTCACAGATCTCATCACATCAGGAGATCTCCCCTTCACAGCCTCCAACTTGATAGTGTCCCAACCCCAGACTTCCTGCTTCTATCTCTAACCCAAGATCCAAGAAAAGGACTGTCCTGGTAGGCCCATTGTTTCTGCCTGCTCTTGTCCCATTGAACTTACCTCTTCATACCTTGACTCTCTATCCTGTCTCCTCTTGTCTAGCCCCTTCCCAACTACATCTGAGACACTTAGCATGCCCAACACCATTTTGATAACTTCTGATTTCCTGGCCCCCACTGCCTTATCTTCACTGTGGATGTACAATGTTTATACACCTCCATCCCCTTCAGGAAGGTCTTTAAAGCCCTCTGCTTCTTTCTGCAACAAAGATCCAAACCGTTCTCCTTCACTCTCATGTGCCTGGCAGAACTTGTTCTTACCTGAACAACTTCTCTTTTGATTCCTCTCACTTCCTACAAATCAAAAGTGTAGCCATGGGCACTCGTGTGGGCTCTAGTTATGCCTGTCTTTTCATTGGCTGTTAGAAAGGCTTTGTTCCAAATGTTCTCTTGTACCATTTCCCAACTCTTTCTCCATTACGTTGATGACTGCATTGGTGCTGCTCCCTGCACTCACGAAGGACTCACCAATTTGATCACCTTCACTATGAACTCCCACCCTACCCTCAAATTCACTTGGACCATTTCGGACACTTCTTTCCCTTTTTGGATCTCTCTATCTCCTTCTCAGTAGACAAACTATCCACCAATATTTGCTATAAACCCAGCAACTCGCACAGCTGCATTGACTGCACCTCTTCGCACTCTGTTTCTTGTAAGGATGCCACTCCTTTCTCCTAGTTTCTCCATTTCTGCCACATCTGCTCTCAAGATGAGGCCTTCTATTCCAGGACGTGTGCTTTTTCAGGAAACGTGGCTTCCCTTCTACTGTGGTTGATGGATCCTTCTCTCACATTAGCAGTATTTCCCGGCCTCCTACTCTCACCCCCTCTCCTTTTGAACAGAACAGAGACAGAGTTCCCTTAGTCCTCACCTTTCACCCTACCAGCCTCCAGATTCAGCACATCTTCCTCTGTTCTTTCCGCCAGATGCAACAGGATCCCACCACTCATCACATATTCCCTTCCCTACCCCTTTATGCCTTCTGCAGAGGCCACTCTCCATGACTCCCTGGTCCGCTCATCCATCCCATCCACCCCTCCCTGACCCCTGGCACTTTTCCCTGCGACTGTAGGAGGTACAACACTTGTTCCTAAACCTCCTTCCTCACCACCAATCAGGGACGTAAACGGCCCTTCCAGGTGAGGCAAAGATTCATGTGCATCTCCTCCAACCTCTTCTACTACATTTGGTGCTCCCAATGTGGCCTCCTCTACATTGGTGAGACTAAGCACAAACCAGGTGACCGATTTGCAGAGAACCTGTGCTCAGTCTGCAATAGCCATCTCAAGCACCCAGTTGCATCCCATTTCAACTCCCCTTCCCATTCCCACTGACCTGTCTGTCCTCTGCCTTCTCCAGTGCCAGGGTGAGGCCAAACACAAACTAGAGGAACAGTACCTCATATTCTGCCCCTGTCTCACCCCTCTCCCTCTTCTCTTTATACCGGCCGACTTCCCGCTCCACTCTCAGTCCTTGATGCAGTCTCGAGCTGAAACATCAACAATTCCTTTGCCTCCACAGAGATTGCTCAATCTGTTGAGTTGCTCCAGTTTGCTTTTTTTTTACTCCAGATTACAATATCTACAGTGCCTTGTGTCTATTTACCACCTCCTGTCCCTGCTGGAGGGCCCAAAGTAGTTCCAACTTGTTCTGTGCCTCTCATTCTGCCCAGGATTTTCCTAATATGCAGTCAGATGATGGAGACCAAAAGACTTTGGTCACCAGTGCTAAAGTCAATGGAAGTGAATCTGTGGAAGTGATAGCTGTAATTTACATGTTTAGCATGACTAAGGACCAATTTCTCTGATTTGTTTCCACCAATAAAAACCACATTTGTATAGTACCATGTACAAACTCAGGATACCCCAACCCACTTTACAGCCAAAGAAGTCAGTGCCAGGGCCTCAACTATTTACAATCTATGTTAATAAGTGGATGAAGGAGCTAAGTGTACTGCAGCCTAATT
This sequence comes from Pristis pectinata, assembly GCF_009764475.1. NCBI lineage: Eukaryota > Metazoa > Chordata > Chondrichthyes > Rhinopristiformes > Pristidae > Pristis > Pristis pectinata. The sequence goes on along the minus strand of NC_067415.1, from coordinate 40,637,476 downwards.
TGCTGATGATACAAAAGTAGGTGAGTTAGCAAGATAAAGTTGTGAGGAGGACACAAAAAGCCATTAAAAGGATATAGATAGGTTAAGTGAATTGGCAAGAACTTGTCAAATGGAGTACAATGTGGGAAAAGGTTATCCATTTTGAAAGAAAGAATGAGAAACCAAATTGTTATTTAAATGGAGTGAGACTAAGATGTCATGGTGCAAAGGGCTTTGCAGGGGCCTAGTACATGAAATACAAGATGTAACACGCAGGTGCTGTCACCTATTCCAGATGGAGATGAGGAGGAATTTCGTCTGAGGTTTGTCAATCTTTGGAGTCATCTATTGCAGAAACCATTGGAGGCAGAGTCATTGAATATAGTCAGGCCAGGGACTGACATATGTTTAAACCACAAGGGAGTCAACAGAGTAGGTGGAGAGAGCAGGACAGTGGTGCTGAGGCCAAGGTTGGATCAGCCATGATCTTACTGAATGGTGAAGTGAGTTTAAGAGGCCAACTCATCTATTGTGGTCCTGTCTTTATGTTCCAACATGGGTAAATACTTTTAAAACAGAATCATTGTTATGATGTTGGACATGCAGCTGTCAATTTCCTCACAGTAAGATCCCACAAGCAACAAAATGATCACAAGACAATCTCTCTTTATTTATTGATTCAACTGGTTTCCTTCTCGTGCACCACCAATGCAATGCACACAAAGAGCTCAAGTGTGTGAGGCCTGTTCAGAAAAGCTTGGAGCTTTGGGTCCCATACATTTTAAGTGTTGAACCCATGATCAAAGCATTCATTGGCCCATTGATACCAACGATATCATGCTCTATATCGGCTCTATTCACTTTCAGAGTAGGCACATCTTATCAGCACAGCATTTGCGTATCAAAGTGGACTCCTTCATCAAAGTGGACTCCTAAATTACCCCCACTCACAAAAAATAGGATTCCCCACACACCCCCAACTCTATCGCACCCTGTTCTTAGTTTTTATGCTGCCATCCAATCCCAATGCAACAGGACCAGTGGGGATAAATAAGTAGAAGAGGGCATTGATACATGTGGGGGTGTTAAGGACAGATGCAGTTTTCTCCAGAGCTTCTTATCAATGCATGAGAAACCTTTTGTGTCCAGCGCTAGAAGTGTAAGGGAGACTGGATGTTCGGGTGTCTTTGGTCACCTGGCATTGTGTGGTTCCTTGGTGTGCCGTAGGACTTTCCTGTATTGTGTGTAGCTTTGATCGACTTTGCATGAATAACAAACTGGAAAATGGTACGGTCTGAGTTCTAAGTTCATATTGATGCAAGATGCACGAAATAGAAAACTGACCCAATAAATGATGAAGTTTACTCTTTCCCATTTCCCAAACAAAACATACTGGACAGAAAAACTTCACTGGAACTTTTTGAAACAAGGCCCAATGAAACAAACAATAAGCTTGGTATGATTTTCACGGCAAAAATGGGAGCGATGTCATGAGAAGAACATTCTGCCTGTGTTAAATAATATAATCAGAAAGCTGGTGCATTTGTGGCAAGTGGTGTCACAGGACTTAGCAACACTAGCTACGCAGTGTCACTATACCCTTCTTTAAGATAAATTCTAGGCCTGAAATGATGATTAAAATTAGAAAAACTGTGCATTTAATTTGGACCATCTAAGTTTGAGGGTCTTAAGCATCATTTGAAGATTAAAATGGTCCAAAGTACACCCTTCTTTCTTGCAGGATATAAGTATGTCTATCTGTGAGATTTACATTATTCTTTCATGATGCTTTTATAATGCCAAACTTGATAACCTCTGTTTCAATGTAGAGCCAAGCCAGCCAGAATGACCTAGTAAGTACTGGGAAGTTGTACAATGAAAGTATTAAGAATTATTTTTTAATGAAACTCTAGTCATTCATCACTCCTTTAATAATGGATTAAATTCCAGTCAGGACTATACTGTAAACTAGCCAGCTGAACCAGTTTGTATTTCATTAAGATTACACAAACCTTCAGTAAGTACTGAAATGTTCTAATTTGAACTAAAATTTTCATCTACATTGAAATAATATGGCAAGGAAGACAAAAGTTTATCGCAAACCCTGATTGAAATCGATTATCTCTGTAATGAAAGAATGCTGAAAATCTGGCATTACAGCTGAGAACAATTGGAGAAAATTAAATGCTGAGGACTCTTGTTGCATCTCAGTGCTGTCCTAATTGCTGTGTCCTCCTCAACCCACAGCGCAGAGCAGGAAAGCCACCTGTGAGCAATTCATGGCCCCAGTGGCAGGTGCACAGAGCCTGCACGTTTCTCCTGCCTCTGACTCCAGACAAATGATGTCAGCACTTGGCCAAGTGGCAGAAGGGCCATTGATGCCCTCTTACAGCAAGAGGGCACAGGTGCAGTGACTTCTCTAATTCTTCAGTCTCCAAAATTTATTGAAGTAGAAATTTCCCTTGAGTAGTGTAACAATATTTACGTTCTTCAGAAGCTAATTTTATTTGGAAAAAAAAGTGACTGCAATCATTCTATTTGGAATGTACACTGAGAAAACTGAGTATATGCAGCTCTGATGACTGTACTACTGCCCTTGTGACACTACTCTTAAATGAAAATCAAAAATACTGCAGATATTGGCGATCTAAAATAAAAACAGAAAACGCCAAAAACATTCAGCAGTTGAGGCAGCATCTGTGGAAAGAGAGTTTAACGTTTAAGGATTAAGACCCTTTGTCAGAACTGTGAAAGAGAGATAAAAAAGTTACTTTTAAATTACAGAGCAGAGAGTGGGAGGAATGGATAGGACAAAGAGAATACCTATAATAGCATGAGGCCAGGATTGCCATGGGGATGAGTTGTCAGGTCATATGGGTTAATGGGGCAGTTAGAGGGTGATTGCATTCCTTTGTCTGTGTTGTATGTTGCTTATAGCTGGCCATACAAAGCAGGTCAGACTGTACCAATGGAGAGAGAAAAGCTGAACCAATGTCACAGTAGGATTACTTTCAGCAGGATTGGCCAGTTCTGATGTAGACAGAGATAGCAAGTTACCTACTGTTGGAGAATATAATGTTGAAGCAGTCTTAACTGGAGACTAGAGGCCTTTCATTGGTGTTAGTTAAAGGACCCTTCCCTACCTGGAGCATTGCTGGTTAGTTCAGCATTGAGCTTCTTTGAGGTAAAATTCTGTTTTTTCTTCTAAATTGTGTCAATTGCACGCAATCCTCCCTCCACCCCACTAATACTTCCTTGGTTCCTCATGCCTCTCGCCAATCTTCTCCCCAAAAACCTCTGCTGTTCTCTGTGTTCCACACTGATTGTTACCACTTGCCACAAACCATCCCACAATGACCAATTGCCAAATTTGCAGTCCCACTCACAGTCCCCATTCAATACCCTTCACAATGGTGGATGATCACAGAGGAAAAGTCATTTGTGCATGTGAGGTTGGTTCTGCAATGCGTGAGTGCACACGAAATGATTTCTACCAAGTGCAACACTTTGGGCTTCATACATGGTAGAGTATCAGAGTCTTAGGGAATTGCACCAATATAGCATGAAGCCCACTTGATGGCCCAGGACTGATGCAGGGTTTTGACCCGAAATGTTGACAATTCATTCCCACCCCTCCCCCCCCACCCCACAGATGCTATTTGATCTGCCAAGTTTCTCCAGCAGATTGTTTGCAGCTGAAGACAGAAAGAGTTAACATTTCAGAACAGTGACCTTTCATCAGAACAGGCTGGTCATTGACCTGAAAATGTTAGCATGGTTTCCGTTTCTACATATGCTGCCTTACCTGATGAGTATTTCTAGCATTTTCTGTTTATTATAAAATAAAGGAGCTTTCAATTACTTTTTAATGAAGCACTGGTCCTTCATCACCCCTTTAATAATGGATTAAATCCCAGCCAGGACTATACGGTGAACCAGCTCACTGTACCAGTTTATGTTTCATTGAGTTTGCTCGAACCTTCAGTAAATACTGAAATGTTCCACTTTTACTTGTGAACTAAAATTTTCATCTGCATTGAAGTAACTCAGAAAGTAGATTTTTTTTTTACAAAGCCTGATTTGAATTCAAATGTCTCTTTTATGAAAGAATGCTGTAATGTTTTATTGGCTATACGATTGGACATCTAGCAATATAACTGAGTGCAGTCAGTGAAGAGTAACTAGCGAGGACTTTTGTAATATAAGATAAGATTTCTTTATTAGTCACATGTACTTCGAAACACACAGTGAAATGCATCATCTGCATAGTGTTTTGGGGGCAGCCCACAGGTGTCGCCATGCTTCCGGCGCTGACATAGCATGCCCACGACTTCCTAACCCGTACGTCTTTGGAACGTGGGAAGAAACTGGAGGAAACCCACACAGACACTGGGAGAACGTACAAACTCCTTACAGACAGCGGCCGGAATTGAACCTGAGTCGCTGGCGCTGTAAAGCGTTAAGCTAACTGCTACATTACCGTGCCTGCCCAGCTCTGACCTAGTTTTTCAATGTCCCCCTCAAAACAGTGGACAGCAGGAAATCTGTGACCTATTCATTTTAGTACTAGAAATTAATTAAAAGCATTTTGTAAAATAATAACACCCACTAACCGACACTAACCTTTCAACTGATAGTCATCAATCCCATGCAAGTAAATGGAGTTACACTACACATGACAGTCATCCCTGACATAGGGCTGATGGGACGGATGCAAACTGTAACCACACCTTTGGTGTCTTCATTAAAATTACTTAAACATATTGCATAAGGTTAAGGCCAGCACTATTCCCTGTGGCACACCGCTTATTACAACTTGTCAACCAGAAAGACACCCATTATGCCTCATTTGTTGCCTGTTAGAGTGCCAGTCTTCTCTTCACTACAGTACCTTCCTTCCTACACCATGAGCTTCTATTTTCCATAATAATCTTATCAAGCTCCTCAGCTGAATCCAGTATTGAGGATGTTCACCAGCACAGTTTTGGTCACCTAAAAAATGATATAGTTGTATTGCAGGCAGTCCAAAGGAGATTCACCAGGCTAATTCCAATGATGAGTGGGTTGTCCAGTCAAGAGAGATTGGACAGATTGGGTCTGTATTCCTTGGAGTTGAGAAGAATGAGTGGTGACCTTACTCAAGCGGAGAAGGTTCTAAGGGTTTTGACGGGGTAGATGTTGAGATGTTTTCACTGAAGGGAGAGTTGTAAGCAAGGAGACATAACCACAAAGTAAGGGGCTGGTCATTTAAAACTGAGCTACGTGGAAAATTCTTCTCATGCAGGGGAGGTAATCTTCAGAATTCTCTGCCCCTGAGGGTTGTGAAGGCCAGATCATCAGATGTATTTAAGGTGGAGATAGATAAATATTTGAAAGATTGAAGAATTCAAGAAATGGGGAACTGGAACAGAAGAGGAGTTGAAGCCAGCATAAATCAGCCGTGATGATATGTAATGGCAGGGCAGGCTTCAGGGGCATAGTGAACTACTACTCCTATTTACTCGTGCCCGTGTGTCATTCTTAACCTCCAGATTGCAATTCCCAGACGTGGAAGTCAGGGACAAGCTAACCTGCAGTGCTGTAGTTGGGCAGAGGTTCAACGGCCAAATGAGCATCAATATTTTATAGATTTTAAGCTACGTTTGCCCTTTTGAAATGGGATTTTCTCTTCTGTTGAAACAGCAGCCCTTAACCTTTAAATTTGGTCTGGTAAGCTGTTTTTTTTTAAGAAATTAGTATTGTGGAATGTGTTATTCCTTGAAAGTAGGCACTGCACATGATTTATTAACAAGGGCAGTGATTTTATTTTATTATTGTTGCAATAGGGTTAATATCAGCTAATCATAGTTTCCTGATTTATGTGGCACACATTCCTGCTCTGTTCAGACTTACTGTTGATCTGCATTACCCATCTTGCCTTTTTAGCTGGGTTCTTCAGTTTCAGTAGCAGTTAAAGCTTTTGCTTGAACCTATGTGCCATCTGTAAGTGCTCAATATCAATATGGCAGTGGAACATAAAGGTTGATGTACTTTGTGAAACTGTAAGTGGAGTTATTTCAAAAATATCACATTTAAAACAAAGTCAACATTTTAAAATGCAATGAACAAAGCCTGCAAGCTAATGATAATAGCAGTGAAATAAAGTACTGCAGATGCTGGAATCTAGATGAAAAACACTATGATGCTGGAGGAACTCAGCAGGCCAGGCAGCATCCGTGGAGAAAAGCAGGCGGTCAACATTTCGGGTCAGGATTCTTCTTCAGGACTGAAGATGGGAAAAGGGGAAACCCAATATATAGGAGGGAAAAGCTGAGCAGTGATAGGTGGACAAAAGAGGGGAGGTGGGGTGGGCACAAGGTGTTGATAGGTAGATGTAGGTATGAGATGGTGATAGGCCGGTGCGGGGGAGGAGGGGAGAGCAGATCCACCGGGGAATGGATCAAAGGTAAGGAGAGAGAGGGGAAAAAAAGGGTAGAAAAAAGAGAGAGGCTTGGAAAGGGAAGAAGAGAAGAAGCATGGTGAGGGGGTGGGGCTGGAGGTTGTGTTACTTAAAGTGGCAGAATTCAATGTTCATGCCGTTAGGCTGCAAGGTTCCAAGATGGAAAATGAGGTGCTGTTCCTCCAGTTTGCACTTGGAATTCTCCCAGCAGTGGAGGAGGCCGAGGACTGACATATCTGTGACAGTGTGGGAGGGGGAATTGAAGTGACTGGCAATGGGGAGATGCAGATCGCGGTTACGGACAGAGCACAGGTGTTCTACGAAATGGCCACCTGGTCTGCGTTTGGTCTCACCAGTGTAGAGGAGGCCGCACTTGGAGCACTGAATACAGCAGGTGATATTAAGGGAGGTGCAGGTGAATCTCTGTCTCACCTGAAAGGACTGTTTGGGTCCCTGGATGGAGGTGGCATAGGAGCAGATGTTGCACCTGTGGCGGGGGCAGTGGAAAGTTCCCGGGGTGGGAGCAAGATAGGTGGGGGGGGAGGAGTGAACTAGGGAGTCGTGGAGAGAGCAGTCCCTGCGAAAGGCAGAAAGGGGTGGGGAGAGGAAGATGTGTTTGGTAGTGGGGTCCTGCTGAAGATGGCAGAAGTGGCAGAGATGATAGCAATTCTGTTTATGTTTTAATGAAGGGACTTGTACTTACATCATGATATTTTGAGCTCAAGATGCCCCTATCGACAAAGAAATATTTTTAAACTGTCAAGTCACTGTTGCAGCATGTGAAATGCAGCAGCTATTTTTCTCTGGCAGTGTTCCACAAACAGCAGAGAAATAATCTGCTTCCTGGTGAGATGATTGAGCACAAAGTTTTGACCAGGACAGTGGGGTACTTTTCAGCACCTCTTCAAAAGAGCATCACATAATCTCTTGCAACAGTCTTGGATGGGGCCTCAGTTTCACACTTCAAAGGTCTGGGTGCCTGACAGTGCATTGCAGTTTCAAAGTAGATTTTACTCAAGTCTCGAGAATGGAATTTGAGCCAACAGTCTTCTGACTCGGAGTGAGAGTGTTCCAAGTGAGCCGTGTATGTACTTTAACGATTCTATCAGAAGACTTCAAAATCAAATAGGAAACCTGCAGATGAGAGGCTTCCATTTGGCATTGAAAGGATTAATCAAGTATGGCAAGACACTTTGTCACTATTATGAAGGAACAGATGAGCACACTTGGAGTAAGAGAGAATATACACTTAACCGGAAAATGATTAAATCTGAATTGCAAGCAAACACCATTACTGAGGCAATGACATTAGCTCAATGTGCGGATCTGCAGGCAGGAGATGAGAGGGACAGACTTTCAATCAAGAAATAACTCAACTGCTTTTGCCTCTCATTCTTGTTGAGGGGCTCACAGTTCAAAGGTCAGCATGACGGTCAGGCTTAGCTTCCAATTGGGTGGTGGTGGCTCTGATGACCAAAACTGTTGGGTGGGAGGGGGTTGTTTGGTAGGGGAATGTTGTGGTCTATTTTGGGGTCTGCCTGGATCCTGACACCAATCACCTTTGTGGTCTGAGGGAGCTAAACTTTGCTGGTCGCGGTGAGGCACTGTTGCACTTCCTGGTCCATGAGCTGGTTATTTGAGGAACATGCCCTTTTCTTTGAAGTATTCTTCTGCTAGCCTCATTTTAATATTTAACAATGGCATGTTGCCCACTGTGAATGGACGCTGTTCTTCCCTTTCCTCCCTCCACTAAACCCAGAGGAGGGCAAGTTGGAGCCAAATGCTGACATTAATGCTCCGGGTGCTACTCTCCAGCCTAAAGCGTGCCCTACAGGGGAAATTAAGGGTTGCTATTTTGTTACATCGCATTAGCGCTGGAGTCACACAGTCCTGACTTCTGTAAGGTGAGGATCGTAGCCCAAAGTGTATTAGCATTCTAATCCAAAATAATCTCTTATTTAGCATTGTACATGCTTCTCAAAATCTAGCAATCTCTGCATCACAAACTTCACTTGGACTTCCCACCTGATACCCCAGCACACTGCCCACCAATTCTCCTAACCCTGCCCCTCAAATCTGAACCCAAGACCCCATTCCTTCCTGGGTCTCACTCAGCCAGAAGTCTCCCACCATTCAGCATCCCTGGTGTGTCAGGAGACAAGGACTTGGGAGTGTAATCTAACAGTTAGAGTGGGACAATGTGAGCAATAGTTAGGAAGTAGTTGTGCTTGTAAAAGGTGGCAGAAGTTTGGAACTTTCTTCCACAGACAACAGCAGATAACCAGGTTGATCACTAGTTTTCAATGCGAGATTGATAAACACATCGAGTGATATTGGACAAAGCCAAGGATATGGTATTAGATCACAGATCCACCATGATCTTGTTGAACAATAGAATATGTTTAGGGGACTATATGGCCTACTCCTTGTCATATGTTCTAAACTATTGATTGAGAATACTTAAACGTTAAATCAGTGAATCCCAAAATGGCCAGGCAGTCGAGTGGTGAATCACAAACCTCCATTGCAGTAATTGGCTATTTAAAAATTATCGGCAGGAAGTGGGCATCACTGCCTTCTATTGCCCCTTACTAATTGCTTTTCCAAAGTTGATAAGAGCTAAAACCTTGAACTTTTGCTGTCTTTATGGTGAGTGTTTTTATTATTCTCAGCCTTAGCAGTGTCGCTCGCTTTCTGAATTTCGACCATAAATAAATCGTTTTCAGCATTCGCTTCAGAGATTGTTTCTCACTCGATGTTTTTTTACTCTTTGTGTGTTAGAAACAAAAAGAAATTCATTTATTTTGAGACCTGCATTACCTACCCAAGCTTCATTTTGTTTATAACTGATGAAGTACTTTTTGAAAAGTCGTCACTGTTGTATTGTTGGAGGCATGGCTGGCATTTCTGTACAGCAGCTTCCAATGAACGGCAATATGGTAATTACCAGACAATCCGGTGTTTTGTCACCATAGTTGAGGGCTTTTGACCAGGGCAGTGGAGATAATTCCTCTTTTGAAATAGTGCTGTGCCATCTTTTACATTCATCCGAGACAGCAAAGACGGCGTCTCATTAAAAGGAAAGCAACTGGATAAACTCTTGGAAGAAGAAAAGTAATTAGGGGCATAAAATGAAAGAGCAAAGAAACAAGACTGAAGTAGCTTCGGTGTATCATTATTTATTCTGATGCTCTGTACATTTTTATTGGGTGGGATTGAGTCACTTCACATTTTATGGCCCAACTGATATTACGTTTCACGGAAGTCGACATACTTGATGCTATTGTCTCTTGTTGCATAAAGCAGAAAATTAACTGCTCTACTTCTATATATAAATTGATATCAATAGAACTGAATTTCAGGCATGGAGTACAATGTACAGCTGCTTCTCCATGGATGTCTTTAGCATAGGCCGCAAATGGTGAATATCTGCCTTACATTATTTTGAAAATAACTACATATATAGGATAGTTAAACTTGCAATTCCATCACGACTTTCAGATTCCTTCACAAACCACTTTAGAGTTTATACTTTTGCAACCTGTCAAGTGGCTGACAGAATTGTAATTCTCATTAACATATCTATTATTCTGGTCATTAGCAAGGTCCAATTAGCCTGCAGACAGTTCAAGCCATGCCTGTTTAATTAATACTCTGCTATTGCACAATCAGTCAAGTATATGCAAATATAAAATTATTTCTTTATTATGCAGATTGATTCAAATAGTTAGGCTGTATTGAGGTTCTGAATGGTGAAAAGTTTCTTGAATGGAAATTGTTGTGATGGAAAAGTTATGTCATGATGGAATTAATTATCATATGAATAAACATCAAGCTTTGATCAGCAATTAAGAATTACAGCACAATTATGGACATTATACTGGTTTTGCTTTTGCCTGAAGCATTTTCAGGTCAGTTTTCAGACACAATATTGGCAAAGGACAATATTTCTGTGCTAGTGATGGCCCTGTCTGAGTCAGGAAATGATAAATTCCAATGTTTCATTAAGTTGCCATATTTTGTACTTTACTAAGAGGTTTGCTTGCTGTAGGTTAGAGCTGAAATCTCATATTGATGATTTGCAAACTGAGTTGATTTGTTTTGGATAATTAAGCCAATTCCTCATTGAGATATGAATGCTAAGTAGGGCTGATTGATGTTTCCAAGCTGATATGGAGGGAGTAGTAAACCATGACACAAAATTGAATCTGTTGAATCGGTAGCTGAAAATTAATGGTGATGTGTTATTTGAATTTACTGAAGAACTTATTCAAGCAATTAAATAATTATGGTTTCATCAACTGTGAATGAAAAATTAGTTGAATGAATTGTGAAGTCTTACGATATTGCATCGGAAAACATATGGTATACAAGTTTTGCAGCAGTCAGGTTTTTGCAGAGGAAAGCCTGTTTAAAATAGATTATTGCAGGAAATCAGGTAATCATCAGTTCTCAAATGTGTCCAAGTTTCAAGTTTTGAATCAACATTGTGCGTGGATGTCAAGTGATTTTTTTTGAACATATGGCAGTGCTTAAAGCAACATTGTGAAAGTTGAACTTTCATACTTGAACAGTTCATAATTATTGCTTTCAGGGTTGCCCTGAGGAAGATTTGTGTAGGGACATGTAAATCAGATGTTTCCTACCATGACCCCACTGAGCTATGTACCCTTGAGCTTTCTGTGCAATTTTGTTTTCATCCATTCATGTGCAACAAACTCTCCCTTTTCAAATGTCTATGTATCCTAGCTACTGACTTCCATTCATTGGTCTCTTTGTATAGCGTTCAATCTGTTGCAGTCCTTGAACTTCATCTGTCATTTGTTTCGGTGTTCAGCTCTCTCAAGAGCTTCACTCAGTCATAAATACTAAAATTCAACAGGTTTCCTTCCCCCAGTGGGAATCAGAGTGCGAGAGTAGGGAGTGGGTTATCTGTTTATAATAATAGACATTTAAAAAATATCATGAACAGATTATTAATGTTCTTGTGGTCTGGAAATTCTGGAACCTTCAACATTTGCATGTCCCATCACAAATTAAAAATGTTTAATAATGAAACTGAAAAAAATACACACACAAGGTCAAGGTGAGAGTTTTAATGGACCATTGCTCATAGAATGCCCACATTCCAATTCAACACCTTATATTCTGGTCTCTCACTTGGCTTATTCTGTTGCTATTAAGATATCTGATATTTTCCTTGAGAGTTAACCCCACTGGTTTGCAGTTATCAAATGAATTTGTGGTTTTCAATCTTTAAAATATTGGTTAAAAAGGTCAAAATCCGTAACTCCATCTAATAAAAAATCCAACTGAATTTATTCAGTGATCCTAACTATATACTGACACAATTACGCAATTTGACTCCCAAATAAATATAAAAAATCTATGTAAGAGAAGCATGAACCAATAGCTTTTCTTATAGCTCGGTTATGCTGTGGCTGTTCTCTCAACAGAGGAAAGACTGCATGTAATGCCAACATGAGTGCTGAAATATAAAAGTGGTGAGTGAAGTCGCCCGTTCAAAGGTGGTTCTCATTCAAGAAACATGGAGATCACCAGCAAGAAGTTCCAATTGTTCAAAATGAACTTTGAACTTTTCCTGTGGGCCTTGATGACTGCCTCCAGTCAGACTGTCTAGTGACCGTGTGAGTTCTACCAACTTTGAACAGGCATCCAGCAGGGAGTTAAAAGGGCTTGAGCTTCGTATTGAGAAGTCATCCATTCACTGCATTAACTGAACACTGGTTGCTAAAATCAGCTCTAGCATAAATTAGCACGTAAGTGATTGAACTTGATCAAGGACGAACTTCAAATTTTCAGAGGGAAAAAATAGGAATGTACATTTTTAAGATTCCAGGCTCTCGAATTCAATCTTTAAGTCTCTTCATCTCTGTGCGTCTCTCTCTGTATAAGTCACTCTTTGATCAAAACTTCAACCGCATGATCTAACAGTGTTTTATGCACTTGTGTTCTGGCATTGAACTCTACATGTGGTCCACTGGTAGGGCAAGAACACCACTAAAGTTCCCCAGCACTTACACTGAGGAATCTGTTCTCTGGTACAAGTTTATTTGAATGAGAATTGTACAGCTGCAAGGAAGGAAGGCAAGAATGAGGTAAACTATATTCTAATTATTTGAGATTAGTTTAAAATTAACGATTTAAAGTTTTTAAATTATGTCTTGTTGATTTTATTTCATTTTTATATTTTTAATAGTTTTCTGAATGTCAGGCACATTCCAAAGCATTAAAAACATTGACAGCTTTGACATCTGGGAAAGGTAGGGGTGGAGCTTGCTCAGCTACCGTAGAGAACTTTTGCGTATGGGGCTTGTTCAGGTGCTTCCTATTACAGTTCTGCATCTTGCCACTTCGCTCCAGGACTAATTGAGCCAGCAAGATCCACAGTCTGGATCCAGAACAGGCTAGTTTGGGAGAATTGTAGTGGGATCCACTCAGGAACTGCTCAGCCAGCAAATAGCTCAGGAGGCAGGTATTTGGTTGGATGTATTAAAAACGGACAACACTAGCAGTTGTCCATTCTAGTCTGCTTCCAAACAGAAATGAATTCCAGTTGCAGAGTATCACACACTTCCATTACTGTGTTGAATGTTCAGCACTTTGCAGACCAAGGACAATTTTCAAGTTATAGAAGCAAAACGGCTGGAAATACCCAACAGGTCAGGAGACTTTTGTGGAGAAACAGCTATTCTGATGAAAGATCGTCACATGGAAACATTGTCTGTTTCTTTCTCCGCAGATGCTGCTTGACCAAATGAGTATTTCCAACACTTTCTGTTGTTATTTCAGATTTCCAGAACCTCAAGCATTTTCCTTTTGCATCACGAATTTTTTGATGTGTTTCGTTTTCAAAATGACTCTGGATTTTGACAGAACTATGCGGTCTAACCACGGTCGCTTTTGTAGAAATAAATTAATAAAAGTGCTGCAGCAAGATCCGAATCTTTTGCTGCAGTGATCTTAACAGGCACTGCACGCTCCAGACAAATTACAATTTTCAGTTTCATGTTTCAGTTCATTACAGTGAGATGAACTGAAACTGATTCTTACAATAAACGAAAGTTGATACAAAGTAAACCACCCTTAAAATATTAAAGCTCCTATGAAAATGGAGCTCACCAAAGAAGAAACATGTATTTTTTTTAAAAAAATACTTAAAATTAGTCCTTAAGATTTTTACATTTTATATTAGCTAATTCAACTGTAGGCTACAGTGCATCCTCTGTCTGATAAAAATGATCATCAACAGCTGCTACCCTGCAATTAATTTAGCGGGAGGTGGAAAACTCTCAGTTTTAATCCTTCAGGGAACAAATAAATGGTGACTCGAACTTCTAACAGCTGTAATGGTTGCCAGCATTTATATCTATTCCAGAAGCCAGCTAATTTATTTTGACCTTCGCTGAAAATCGTGAGCAATATTAATCAAAGTACTTTGTTTGCAAGTATCAATAAGCTTAGAAGCTCCTGTCTGTTCAATGTTTTTCAATGCAATATTGCCAGAGCTAATTCGCTATATCATTATGAACTGAAGCTATTTATTGTGGTTTGTGTGCATACAGCAGCAGTATAGCAACATCCTTTATAACTGCTTTGTAATATGGTAGCATACCAGCTGTGAAAGTGACTATATCTTCATATTTTCCTTTAATCCACTAATTGCACCTCCATGCCATAAGCAGCATGCTAAACACGTCTTTAGTTTTTGCTGGACCCTAATAAGCTCTTTAATTCATTTATTTGTGGTTAATTATTGTGAGCATTCCTTTTCTGTGCTTTCTGACAGAAAAAAAGACTCTGCTGTCACTAGATATACTGCAGAATGCAGATTAGGAACCTCCAAACTGACTGCAGGGCAATGGATCAGCAAGCCCAAGGGACACTTGGGTTACCTTGTTCTGCATCCTTCAGCATTAACGCTGCAGATTAGCAGCCAGTCATCGGATCCATCTGAGCCACACACTGTGCTGGGATCAAAGAATGGTGCAGAGAAGCCAGATAGTGAATGTTGATATCTTAATGTAATTTAACAACCACAGTAATATTCTATCATCAATGTTATGTTGGTGCAAGAACAGGATACTTACTCCAATTTAAAGGTGGTAGCTTAAGTCAACCTAGTAGACGGAATACCATGTATATAGTACTGAGTTCCTACGATTAGCTTACTTGGTCTAAAATGCAGGAAGTACTTCACCAGTTTGTGGATTTTCTGGTTGATTTAACACACTTTACCATTTCAATAATCTGCACAGCTGAACAACAGGAGCAACACAGTTGCATCCAGGCACACTAATGTGCTTGACACTTTGCTGCCCTCTCTGAAATGCCGTGGCAAGCCACTTGGTTCAGCTTGAATGCCCTAGAACATTCTAGGAGCAGCAAAGCCACCCACGCAAGGTGCTGGGCCTGAGTTTAACCTGGAGCAAATCGCCAATGAGGACCTTTCAAGAAATGTTGGACTTTCACATTTGTGCAGAAATCCTGAGCGTCCTGACAGGGTTTAGGAAAATGTCAGACATTATGTGCTAAATTAACAGCACCTCTCTTTAATTTAGCATTATCAATATCTGTGCAGCCCTATTCCTATGGCATTCTTTTGCTTTCCAAATTTCCAACAGTCATGCTATTCTCTGCCTCTGGGAGTATGAAGAAAGAAAGGTAAACTATGAATTGAGAATTAACAAACAAAAATGAGAAAGAAACAAAAAAGATGAGGGTGAATGTTGAATAGATGATTTAGTTTAAACCATCTAGCTTTTGCCTGTGGTTCATATGATACAAGCAGTTTGCTGCTGTTTTTATTGGGAAATGCTGCCTGAACTTTTCAGCTGGATGTTGAAATCTCCTGTTCAGATCGAATGTGAAGTTGGCAGCTCTATTTTTGCTCCTGTATGTAATGTATATTTTGGTGAGGTAGACAACCATGGAAGACAGCATTTGGCTGCAGTGAATTTTATCTAACCTTGTGTCAGGATGAAATATTCTACTGTGCATTAAAAAAATGATATTATTAAAAACTACATTTCTCTGACAGGGCAAGATTTAAAATATTCTGCATAGGTTCACATGAGTAAACAGTTACAGGTTGCTGTTTTTAAATGTGAAAAAATTTCCTTAAAGCTTAATGTATAATATATAATTCTGCCAGAATGTTGCTTTGTGAAGTGGTCTTTGTAAAGCAAGTTGTTAAAATGACATTCAGGGCCCCCAGTTCCACACCAGAATGATGCATCTTGGAGAGAGTGAAGCGACCTGCAGGAGGCAATCCCACAAGAGGCTTCCTATTATATTGGCTGAAGTCCAAATATTTGATGTGTAAGTAGTTTTGGAGATGAACACTGCAAATGGTTCCAAATTTTCTTCTACTCCTAGTCAGCCAGTCTCTTGGGATTAAGGATGACTTGCTCTTACTCTGATTTTGTGGGTTCTGAGGTGACTGACATGGAATTGGCTGACTCTTTTATGGGGCAGGAGTACATGAAAGGCTGGACAGGTGGACAGTTTGGAAGAAGTGGTGCACTCCTATTATTTACACTGGGGCTTCTGTCTGCTCCCAATGCATGAATTCATGGTTCTTAGTGCCATCCCAGATGCTCTTTGAACCATCAGGGCCAGGGATTCCCAGGAGTCAGTGCATTTTTTTTCAAGGAAGTGTTGAGAATATTTTTGATTTTTTTTTCCCCTTCAAATTCATCAGCATCAGTGTCCTATCCAAAGTCAACAACCCCAGCATTGAAGCCTAAGTTATATTCAGCCAGTTCTGTTGGGCAGGCTATTTTATTCTCATGCCCAACATCAGACTCTCTAAACAAACACTCTGCGCTGAGCTCTGTCACCAAGAGAGCTTACCGGGTTGGTGGGCGAAGAGATTCAAGGATGTGCTTAAAGCCTCCTTTAAAAACATGCATCATCTTCATTATAGGTATGGCACATTGGTGTAGTGGGCAGTACCTCTGTGTGCAGCAATACACAAAGCAGCTGGAGGAACTCAGTGAGTCAGGCAGCATCTATGGAGGGAAATGGACAGTTGACGTTTCGGGTTGGGACCCTCTGCCTCACATCTCCAGAGACACGGGTTTGATCCCACCTCTGGTGCTGTCACCGAGGAGTTTTCATGTTCTCCCTGTGACTGTGTAGGTTTCTCCCGGATGCTCCAGTCTCTTCCCACATGCCAATTGACTACTTTAAATTGCTCCTGGTGTGGATAAATGGCGGGGAATGTTGGAGGGGGGAGGGGGAACACTGGCGATTAGGTTGAAATGATGAGAATGTGAGAAGGAAAACAAGATTAGTTTAGGTAGGTGCTTGGTGGTTGACATGAGTGCAGTGGGCTGAAGGGCCTGTTTCCATGCTGTAGAATCCTATAACTCTTGTGACCACTCTATGACCACTCAAAGTAGAGAAGGAGTGCCTGAGATGGTACTGAGAACCTTGAGTCTGTGCATTGGAAATACAACACAGCCCAACCTAAATGCCCGAAAGAGCGAACCACCTCACAAACTGCTCACCAGCCTGGCCATGGTGCCCTGCCTTAATGACATGGTGTCATAACAACAACCTTTCCTTCAATGTCAGCAAAATAAAAGAGCTGGTCATTGACATCGGGAAGGGGGCAGTGTACGTGCACCTGTCTACATCAACGGTGCTGAGGTTGAGAGGGTTGAGAGCTTCATATTCCCAGGAATGAACATCACCAACAGCCTGTCCTGGTCCAACCACGTAGACACCATAGCTAAGGAAGCTCACCAGCATCTCTACTTCCTCAGGTGAAGTTTGGCATGTCCCCATCAACTCTCTCTAATTTTTATCGATGCACAATAGAAAGCATCCTACCTGGATGCATCACGGCTTGGTATGGCAACTGCTCTACCCATGACCTTAAGAAACTGCAGACGGTGGTGGACGCAGCTCAGCACATCAGAGAAACCAGCCTCCCCTCCATGAATTCTGTCTACAGTTCTCACTGCCTCAGTAAAGCAGCTAGCATGATCAAAGACCCCACCCATTGCAGACATTCTCTCTTCTCCCCTCTCCCATTGGGCAGAAGATACAAAAGCCTGAAAGCACGTACCACCAGACTCAAGGACAACTTCTATCCCACTGTTATTAGATGATTGAATGGTCCCCTCGTACAATAAGGTGGACTCTTCACCTCACAATCTACCTTTTATGGCCTTGCACCTTATTGTCTACCTGCACTGCACTTTCTCTGTAACTGTAACAATTTATTCTGCATTCTGCTATTGTTTTACCTTGTACTACCTCACTGCACTATGTAATGAATTGATCTGTATGAACGGTATGCAAGAAGTTTTTCAATGTACCTCGGTACATGTGACAATAATAAACGAATTCCAACTCCAATCAGGACATGTAATTCTGATGCCCAACGTCAGACTCCCAAAATGATCAGATACCTCCTGTCTCATCTGTGGAAGGGTGAAGTTCCTACATTGGCCTCAGCACCCACCTCAGATCCCACAGAACCATCATAGAAGCAGATTGTGTTTAATCCCAAAGGACTGGCTGAGAAGAACTGAACTGCAGCTCGACTTCTAAGATTATGTTGCCTTGGATCTGCAGTGCAGGCGCTGTGGGTTGAACAATGACATAAATAAATAACTCAGTCGAGTTTATTGTCATATGCATGTACATGTATGCACAGGTACAGTGGAAAAACTTATTTGCAGCAGCATCATAGGCACATAGCATCACATACGCAGGATTCACAATCAAAAATAATTATAAATTATACACAACTTTTACAAGAAGGAGAATAATTAGAACAAGAAAAAAACAAAGTATTTTACTGAGTGGGTTTGGTGTTTATAACTCCTGAAATGACTGGTCATTCTGGCTTGCACTGAGTTTGTGTTGTACCGGTTATGAAGAAGATTCAATGTACTATGTAGGCAGACTGCCGTCTGATGGGTCTACAACTGCTGTCGGCAAAATGATTAATACCCAGCCTTTAGCAGAATCCTTTTGTCTTGTGGCTGAGCACTACACTTCTGACATTCAGCACACACTCGGATGGAACTGTTCCACATTGGATCCTGTTAGTTATAATTTGTTATAATATTTTCAGAAGAAGGAGAGCATACAGTTCAATTAGCTTTGCTTACGTAAAATAAGTTCTGTATGATACTGCCACCATAGGATAGCTGCAGATGTATTTAGCTCAAAATTATTTTAGGGTAGTTACCGCCATGCCTCGATGGCTCAAATCTCCAGAGCTTGACTGTAATTATGAAATGCATTTGGATAAATCAGGTGCGCTTCATCAAGTCTGGTACAGCATAATTTGCTAAATCTGAGTGGGAGTTCTGTTGACTGTACAACTTGATGTAAAATTCATGCAGCTACACTGAACATTTGTTGGTGAATGTAACTGGCAGGGTTGCTGCGCATTGAACTGAATTAGGCCCCAATGTTACAGGCCGCCAGTGTGTCCTGATCTTTGCCTGTAGGGAGTTATTTATCATGGCCTTGCAGGATTCAAGCTCAGCATATCTGACAGAAGTTTTATGAATCCATGAGGAGGAAGCTTCAAATAACCAGGGAACACCAAAGGGCTGGACAAGCACAAAATGCTTTAAAAATGCTTTCATGTACAATTATGCATAACCCATGATTTGAGGGCTCCCACTGCTTTTACAAAATGATATTTCTGTATTCTTCTTATGTTTTCTTGTGCCTACCCACATATCAGAAGAAACGCAAATTAGACATCGCTAATCTAAATGCAGATCTAGTGAAATGTCCTCAACCTGAAATGGTAACATTATTTCTCTCTATGACCTGAGCATTTATAGTACTTACTGTATTTTTATATATTTTGTGTCTTCAGTGTCTGATGTTTTTTTTCTTTTAAGTACAGTGTGAGCATAAAATTGTTTTAAATTTCAGACCTGACTGACATTCACACTGGAGAGCCCCTGAGATGATCAAGCCTACCTGATTTGATTGATTGTAGGTGGGAATCCTTCCTGATCTGCTGGTCTCCTGGTAGCATGAGGAAATGTTGGAACTAATGTTCTCCATGGAGATGATACAAGTATGAAATCTTGTGCATCCACGGGAGACAGTTGGCTAAACATTGGTGTGGCTTGGCACAGAGATTGGTAAACAAAGGAAGAAAAAGTGCAAAACAGGATGAACATTGACCACCATTTTTCAGTATTTTTCAGTATGATTAGTTGAATGTTGTTTTCCTACAATGAGATAATATCTTAATTATGCATACTGCTGGTGGAGCAGCTGCCTTGCAGTGCCAGAGACCCAGTTCAATCCTGATCTCAGCTCCTGTTTGTGTGGAGTTCTCCCTGTGACTGCATGGGTTTATTCCAAGTGCTCCAGTTTCCTCCCATATCCCAAAGTCATACAGGTTTCTAGGTTAATTGCCACTGTAAATTGCCCCCAGTGAGTGGTAGAATTGGGGCAGGAGAGGTGGAGTTGATAAGAATGAGGGACAATAAAAAATGGCATTAATGTTGGATTAGTGTAAATGGGGGACTGATGGTCAATGTGGACTTAATGGGCTGAAGTGCCTGTTTCTGTGCTGTATGTCTCTATGACTCTCTCCCTAATAATGCAATAATGAATTAACTGCCATTTTTCTGTCACTCTTTCTGATTTATGTTTGTGCAACTGGGCTGGTTATTCTTGTCTCATTTTAATGGAAATGACTGCAAGTGGTCAGGATATTTCAATATTCTGTGCTATGTTGTAATGTTCCTTCTTGAATTCATAAAAAAATACATAGGAAATCCAATGCATCTTTCTTTACATTCATTGTGTCGTCAAGAAAAAATCTATTTATAATGCATTAATGCCACTTGTGTGGCCACTAGTTGTAATATTTCTATTACCAATCTGCAGTTACAACGGAAAGGATAAGGGATATATTTATATCACACTTTTCATGACCTCAGCATGAAAGCTCTCTGCAGTTAATGAAGTGCTTTTTTGAAGTATAGTCATTATGATAATGTTAAAGCATGACTCCTAAAAAGATCCCACAAACAGAAAATTTGTTTTAAAGATGGTGGTTGAGGAATAAATATTGGCCAGGACACTGAAGAGAACGTTGCTGCTCTACTTCAAAATCGCAAGTGTAGGCCCCCAATTTGCATTTGTACAGCAGGGATTGTATTTGTTTCCCACCACTGACATCCTTCCCAGATTCAAGTAATCACTCAGAGCCTGAAAATGCAAGGTGACTCTATCTAAATGTGACAATGAGAAGAGCCATAGCTAAGGTTGAAAGAGAAGCTGTGCTCTCTGAAGTAATTCTTTCAGATGAACTGTCCCGCTGTCTTTAATTCCCAAGATTTTTGGCACTTGAATAAATGATTTTTACATTCTCTTGATTTCAAGTTTTAACTCACACATGTAACTGGCAGGAAGTTGATTAAATACTGTCATTTGAACTACTGTTCAGGGTGAAGAGGTAATACATCTCAATGTTGCAGAAAAAGCAGCACCCTTTATCCTTAGCTAATTGGTTTGAGATTCCATATGAGGAAAGTATATTCCACATATAACCACACTCCTACACGTCGGTCATTGGTTTCCAATGACTTCCAGTGTGTCTGTGTTTGCTGACAGTTATAAGTGTCACTGTGGCAATTTCCCTCAGTAGTATCTCTGGTTCCAATCTGCTGCCCTCAAAGAAATTGAACTTTGATGATAAACTCGATGATGCTGGAGGAACTCGGCAGGCCAGGCAGCATCCGCGGAGAAAAGCAGGTGGTCAACGTTTCGGGTCAGGACCCTTCTTCGGCACTGAAGATAGGAAAAGGGGAACCCAATATATAGGAGGGAAAAGCAGAGCAGTGATAGGTGGACAAAAGAGGAGAGGCAGGGGCGGGCACAAGGTGGTGATAGGTAGATGCAGGTAAGAGGTAATCCACAAGAAGGACTGTCCCAGCATACTTATTGTCTCCACGTGCTCTTGCCCCACGGAGCTCGTATCCTCGTACCTGGACACTACCCTGTCCCCCTGGTCCAATCCCTTCCCACCTATGTCCGTGACACGTCACATGCTCACCAACTCTTCCATAGCTTTAAGTTCTCTGACACGCTCAACCTACTTTAAGTTCTCTGGCAGGCACGGTAGCATATAGGCAGGCATGGTAGCATAGTGGTTAGCATAATGTTTTACAGCACCAGTGACCCGGGTTTAAATCCGGCCACTGTCTGTAAGGAGTTTGTACATTCTGCCCGTGTCTGCGTGGGTTTCCTCTGGGTGCTCTGGTTTCCTCCCACATTCCAAAGATGTACAGGTTGGGAGGTTATGGGCATGCTATGTTGGCACTGGAAGCGTGGCGACACTTGCGGGCTGCCCCCCAAAAAATCACTATGCAAAAGATGTATTTCACTGTGTGTTTTGATGTACGTGTGACTAATAAAGATCTTATCTTATCTTATCTTCACCATGGACATCCAGTCCCTATACACATCATGACGGCCTCACCGCCATCCGCTTCTTTCTTGATCAGAGACAGAACCACTCCCCTTCCACTAACACTCTCCTCCGCCTGACTGAACTTGTCCTCACCCTAAACAACTTCACTTTCGATTCCTCTCACTTGCTACAGACCAAGGACATAGCTATAGGCACTCGCATGGGCCCCCGCTATGCCTGCCTCCTCGTTGGCTACGTTGAATAGTCTCTGTTCCAAGCCTACTCCGACCCCATTCCTCAACTCTTTCTCTGCTATATCAACGATTGCATTGGTGCCACCTCTTGCACCCGTGCGGAACTCGACAGTTTCATAAATTTTGCCACAAATTTTCGCCCTGCTCTCCAATTCACTTGGACTATCTCTCTCCTTCCTCAATCTTTCCAACTCCATCTCAGAAGATTCCTTATCCACTGACATCTTCTACGAACTCACTGACGCCCACAGCAACCTCTCTTACCTGCATCTACCTATCACCACCTTGTGCCCACCCCACCTCCCCTCTTTTGTCCACCTATCACTGCTCTGCTTTTGCCTCCTATATATTGGGCTTCCCCTTTTCCTATCTTCAGTCCTGAAGAAGGGTCCTGACCCAAAACATTGACTGCCTGCTTTTCTCCATGGATGCTGCCTGGCCTGCTAATTTCCTCCAGCGCCGTAGTGTTTTTCATCTAGATTCCAGCATCTTCAGTCCTTTGTTTCTCTAAATTGAACTTTGTTGTATGATATGGCATGCAATTCTTGTAAGATGGGAGATTTCTGCCAAAAGTGTGAAGCATTTTTTTGGATTAGCATCAAAAAGTGAGAGCTAAGAGAGATACTAAGGAAAATGCATATGTCAGAAGAGGATATGAGAGTGGATGGAGGCTGAGAGTGAGAACATTAACTAAGAAAAGAATGGTAAAGAGATGAACGAAAGTCCACCTGAACAAGGGAAAAGTGGAGGCGAGGACAGCTGGAGAGGGAAGGGGAAGGACCGGAGTGGGGTGTGGAGGGGGAAGGGCGAGGGCCGGAGTGTGGTGCGGAGGGGGAAGGGCGAGGGCCGGAGTGGGGTGCAGAGGGGGAAGGAGTTTTCTAGCACAAGAGTGAGTTTGCTGTTGTGAGGTGGCCAGAAGAGGGATTAGGATAGGGATAGGAATTCATCACCTTTAAACTCACTACATGCTCTAAAGTGGACACATTGAACGCGACATCTGAAATTCAATTACCTTGGTCAATGAAAGCAAACTTTTGAAAAAGAGTTCAAGATGCACATGTCACACATTATGTGTATGGTCCATAGCACAGAGGATGAATTTCTACATTAAAGCTTTCATCATAGGGTCTTGGTGAGGGAGCAGTTTGGAATCCAGGATATTGACATTCCAACATCAGAATTGAAGTGATTTGGTGAGTATCCAGGAGGTAATAATGTTTTCACAACATTTCTGTTGTCTGGTTTGGCAGAAGTACATGGTTAGGAGGGGTTTAGAGGGATATGGGCCAACAGCGGACAAATGAGACTGGCTTGGTGGACACCATGGTCAGCAAGGATGAGTTGAACCGAAGGACCTGTTTCCATGCTGTATCACTCGATGACTCAAAGTTGCATGGAGGGAGGAGGAATGGTAACCTTGTATTGTTTTGAGATTGTATGTATTGAGTTGTGTACCTGAATGTTCCCTGTCAAGTATCACATTGTCTTAAAGAAATATGAAGAAAAAATTCTGCATTGTTTGTCCAAATTTTTTGCTGTACAATTGATGGAATTTCAGGTTTATCTGTACTCTGAATTGTGGCAAACCCGTGGCTCAATAGATTTTAAGTGTACTACATGTCAGGCACAGATCTCTATCCTGGGTATTTTTGGATTGTATTTTTTGTTGTTGCAGTTTTTCAGTTCCAGATTGACATCCTCATTTTATATGTAGGTGACTGTATATTTACTTTGACTGTGCTTTGGATAATTCTGATCTTGTCCGTATCTGAGTAAGTAATTGGATTTGCTTTTGTTTTTATATGAAGGGAGCTCTGGGTTGAAGTGTTTATCTAAACTATGACTTTCTATACAAAGCATTGTTAAATGTTGATCTTCCATATTTATTTTTGTAATATAATAAGTCTAATTGATCAAGCACATCCTGTCCTTATGGGATGTACTCTTGGAACAACTGCTACTTGAATTGAAAATATCATGGGTATATGATGAGTCTTTGTTCTTTTTCTCCCATGTATATACAGTTTAGATTGGATTTCTGTCATGTACATGCAAGATTTATGGGAGAGCAAAGCTACTCATCTCAAAAGAGTAATTTGATAGTTATATCACAGGTCGATTAACATATAACTGAAGCACAACAGGAGCACCATTTGCTAATTTCCCTCTTACAAATGTCACCAGTGTTGGTCTCTATATTCATGATGGTTTCATGCACATTTATACTAACTGATCAAAGTTTTAATAGCGCACTGATAATAGTGCTGGTATTTAGATGAGTCATCATTCACAGCAGGATTTGTTTATGGTTAGCATTTTCAGATGACAGAGATTCTAAATAATTATTTTGGATCAGTGCTCAGGAAAGAAGACACTAAATGCATCTCAATAATAATGGACAACCAAGGGACTTTGAGGAGAGAGGAACCTAAAACAACCTCTATCACTAGAAAAAAAGTACCAAGTAAACTAATCGAGATGAAGCAAACAAGTCCCCCAGACAAATGGGTGCAGTCCAGCAGCTTAAAGGAAGTGGATGCAAAGATGGTGAATGTAATGGTTGTGGAGAAGCCACAAAGATGATGCCACTATTCAAGGAAAGAGGGAGACAGAAAGCAGGAAACTATAGGTGAGGTAGACTAAAATATGTCATTGACAAAATGCTGGAATTCATGATTAAGGAGGTAATAAAGAAGTTATTTAGAAAATCACAAAACAATCAAACGAAGTCAACATGGCTTTATGAATGAAAAATCATGTTTGACATTTGTTAGTTCTTTAACAAACAGGGTGGATAAAGGGGAACAGAACCTGTAGATCTAATGTATTTGGATTTGCAAAAGACATTTATAAAGGTGTCATCCAAAAAGTCACTAAACAAGATAAGAGCACACAGGGTTGGGATAATATATTGGCATGGATAAGGGAATGGTTAACTAACAGAAGACAGAGGCAGGATAAATGGATCATTATCGAATTGGCAGTCAGTAATTAGTGATGTGCCACAGGAATCAGTGCAGGGGTCTCGACCATTTATAATCTATATTAATGACTTGGATGAAGAGATCAAGTATACTGTAGCTAATTTACCTGATCATATTGGCTTAGCAAATTGTGAAGAAAACACAGATAGCCTGTTAAGAGAAATAGGTTGAGTGAGTAAGCAAGAGTCAGCAGGGTGAGAAATGTAGAAATGTGGAAAAATATAAGGTTATCCTGTTTGGAAAGGAGAATGAAAAAACATTCAAGATGCTGGAGGAACTCAGCTGATCAGACAGCATCTATGCCTGGAAATGGACAGTTGACATCTTGGGTCGAGACCCTTCGCCTGAACCAGATGTGTGTTGCTTCGGATTCCAGCATCTGCAGTCTCAAGTGTCTCCAATGAAAAAAACATTACTACTTAAGTGGATTGAGACAGTATGGTACAAAGGAATTGGGGATTCTAGTGTGTGAAATAAGTCATCACACAGGTACAACAGATAATTAGGAGTGTCAATGGAATGTTGATCCTGATTGCAAAGAGTATATTGCATAAAGGTAGGGGAGTTTTCATGCAATTTTATGGAGCATTGGTGAGACTGCACCTGAAGTGCCACATTTGGTTTGGTGTTCAAATATAAGAAATGGTATACTTGCGTTGGAGACGGTGCAAAGAGGACTCTTAATTCATGGGATAAAAGGGTTGATGTATGAAGGAAGGTTGACCAGATAGGGCCTATATTGAAGCATTAAAGAGTAGAAGAATGAAGGGTGATGTTATTGAAATGGATGGAGGGGTAATGAGAGGGTGTATGTGAGAGGACATTCAACCTAGCGGGGTATGTAGAACTATGGAGCAGAGTTTCAGAATAAGGAACCACCCATTCCAATGGAGGTGAAGAAGAATTTCTTCTCTTGGAGTGTCATAAACCTTTGGAATCCTCTACTGCAGAGAGCTGTGGAGACAGAATCATTGAATTTATTAAAGGTGTGAATTGACAAATATTTAAACTACAAGAGAGTCAACTGGAATTGGGGAGAGAGTGAGAAAGTGGTGTGGATCTCTAATGACCTTTATTGAAAAGTGGAGTAGGCATGACGGACTGACTGGCCTACTCCTGTTCTCGTTCAGGTGCTAAAATCAGAGTAGGTAATGGATCAGATTCTACAACGACAGGCAATCCAACTATGCCTGTCATTAGTTAGACTTGCCACCACACGATTCCACTCAAAACAATTCCCTGCAACATTGCTGAACGAATAGGGAAAGCAATAGAGTATTTCCTGAACCACTAAAGTTCGTGAATGGAGAAATAAACAGCAAAAGAACTGAGAAGAAAGGAGAATTAAATGAGGAGATTTCAGTCATATCAGATACAGGAAAAAAAGAGGGTAAAATCTGTTAGAAGAGAGACGTTGATGAAATAGAGAGGAATGTTGAGAACAAAAAACTAATTTTACAGATTTGACTGTTTTAAAATCAAAAATCTGAGGAATGGTCTTCTCGACTTGCAAAAAGTCAATTTCCAGTGACAGGCTGTTGACTGGCATTCATGAGTCAATGCATTATGAAAAGTTATCCGAGTTTGTAATGGCTAGATAAAGTTTTGCAGTAAGTTTAAAAGATAATTAATGCAAAATGCAGCAAAAAAGGGAAGCTAATGGGGTGGTTATGTAAATTTAAATGACCAACAGTGCAATTTCCGCAGCATCATTTGAGTGTTTACACTTAACCACTCATCTGTTCACAAAGTTGCTGTAGTTTTGACGAAGAAAGTTCTAGCCCTTAACTTTGTTAAGTTTACAGCAGGCTTCTGCTTAGTTTGAGTTAGCAGTTAGTATTATACTTGACCTTTAGTTCTTATAAAGCAATAAAATTACATTAGATTATTGATACACAGCTTGTACTTTCCACACCAGAAAATATTGTCAAGCCCTTTAAAGCCTCCTCTATTGTCTCCTTATCCACCGTTAACTTGATGTGAATTCCACAGCCTCACCATTCTGTTTGCAACCTTTAATGTTGAATATGATATTATCTCAATTCCAAAAGAGAATGTAAATTTTTGCAGACCCAAATAAATTCTGTCACATCCTATTTGTAGATCTCTGACACTTAAAACTTAGCCAGAAGTAGAAATTTTGAGGTGACTGTATGATTGTTATTTTTCATCTTTTTTTTTGTCAGATCAGTATTGTGATGCTGTAGTTAGACTTTCAAAGTCAACGTCGAGTTTATTGTCATATGCACAAGTACATATGTGCACAGGTGTAATGAAAAACTTACTTGCAGCAATATCACAGGCACATAGCATAATATAAGCAGTATTCACAAGAAAAACATAAATTAAACGTAAGTTATACACAACTTTTATAAGAAAGAGTACAATTAGAATGGGAAAAAAGTCAGTTTTAGTGCAGTGATCAAAATAGTCATGGTGTTGCTCAACTGCAGTGATTAGGGTTGTGCTGGTTGGTTCAAAAACTGAATGATCTTCCAGAGGGTTGTAGACCTTCACTTTGTAGCAATTTTTAATCATCATGTTTTTCTGGCTTAGCTGAATAGTGTGTACTTTACTTCCTACTGCTGTGCAATACCTAAGTCTCGCATAATGCTTGAAGGCATGGAATTAAATACCGTGCTAATACATTTGGCAAGTTGTATTTCTGTTAATTGAATTACAGAATCTCAATTACCCGTACAATTTCAGCACTTAAACTCTTAATCCTAGAAATTTGGATTTCACCCTTATTCGTTGCGCTAAATGGGTGCTGTGTTTAATTCCAATAGCCAGTAAGAGGACCTCTCAAAAGTTACAAAATTTTGGACATTTTTTTTAAATGGTCAATGAACTTTGCACCATGTTAGTCACGTTAAGAGACAGGCCTTGCAATTTTTGGAAAGCAAGTGAGCCTTAAGAGAGCTTTCCCCTTGGCAGGCAGAACAGCTGTCATAAAGGCTGCCACTGAAATGAAGAAGTGGAGGAGGGGACTCATGGCTTCAGTGTGTGTGGACACCCCTCTTTCCTGCACCCCTCCATCCTCCTCCAGACAGACCTCTGAACAGTGAGTGGCCCCCATGACACTGCAAGGCACAGGGTCATTATTCAGGCAGATATTACAGCATCCCTGTTCTTGGAATAAGCACCAGCAGACCAAGGAATGATGTTTCAAGAAAATAGAGCAACGGAAACTCAGGCAGGCAAATGTAGTCAGCAATATTTGAGTGTCTCAGTCCAGATCCTTCAATCTATGACTCCACAGTGACTTGCTGTGGTGTCTGCTTTCTTGTTTTTCTTGGAATTGAGAATAAAGGTAATAGATTGCACATTATAACTGTCAGTAAGGCAGAGATAAGTTTTGCATAAGATGACGCTATTATCTGTGCTAATTATGCTTTGAGGAATTGCACCTGGAAGTGCCCAATGAAATTTCTCTGTGGACAGGATTCCAATACGTGTAGGCTCAAATTATGCATAAAATATTTTATATGTGTGATTTATGTATTAAAAACACAGGCACTGAATTCATTCTCTTGAATTAGCCTAGTCTGTTTGAATTTGGGATGCATCAGCTTGCTCTATCCCTAACTCTCTCCAGATGTTCCCCTCGGTTTCCAGTGCAGTTGGTACCAGACACCACTGCTGTTTCATATGTACAGCCCATTATAGATTCTGCTCTGCAATTTACAGAGGGGGCAAAGGAATGTGCTTTAACTTCTCTGAAGACCCTTTTCTGATTTCAAGATGTCTGAGTAAAGCCACTCTCATAGATATTATAGATAACTAATTTTTGGAAGTTTTCATTTGACCTGTTTTCACTTTGCATTCACATTAAATACACGTTGAGCTGAACAGAAATTGACCCTTGATGTTATGTTTTAAGATTTCATTCAGCTCAGACACAGCTGGTGGGAATGGGATGGTGAGGGTGGATTGTCAGGGGAGAAGAATGCTATATTAAACTTGGAGGACATTTGCTGAGCTTCTATCACATTCTGCATTCACCTTTAACGCAGGTGCACAGATCCATATTGATGGAAATTTATGAAAGCACACAGGAATTGGGTGGCTTCTATTTTTGCTGCAGTGGAAGCCAAGACTTCAGCCACAAGATACAGCAGATGGCTGACACCATCTGCGCTAATGGAACTGCCCCCAACTTCCATTCTGGAAAGCCCTGTGCAAGGTCGGTGCTTGACTCCACTTCCTCCTGGACATTGCAGGCAGGCTTTTGGCAGAAGTGCCAATGGGCCAAGTGTTCCATTGTGATGAAAAACACGATGATGCTGGAGGAACTCAGCAGGCCAGTCAGCATCCGTGGAGAATAGTAGGCAGTCAACGTTTTGGATCAGGACCCTTCTTCAGGACTGAAGATAGGAAAAGGGGAAGCCCAATATATGGGAGGCAAAAGCAGAGCAGTGATAGATGGACAAAAGAGGGGAGGTGGGGTGGGCACAAGGTGGTGATAGGTAGATGCAGGTAAGAGATAGCAATAGACAAGTGCAGAGGAGGAGGAGAGAGCAGATCCACTGAGGGATGGGTCAAAGGTAAGAAGAGAAAGGGAAAAAAAGATAGAAAAAAAGAGGCTCGGAAAGAGAAGAAGAAGCATGTTGTGGGGGGTGGTGGTTGTGGGGAAGTGGGAGGTGGGGATTACTTAAAGTGGGAGATTTCAATGTTAGTGCCATTAGACTGCAAGATTGCAAGACGGGAAATTCTATTGAGTATGGTCAGTAACCTTCTCAGTAGGCTGATCATCAATGTCCTCCAGTACAGAACTTCTGGGTGATCTAGCAGTACAGTGGCACTGTTAGTAGTAGAATTGCTGCTTCACAGTTCCAGCGACCCAAATTCAATCCTTATCTCTGCTGCTAGCTGTGTGGAATTTGCATGTTGTCCTTGTGATTGCTTGGGTTTCCTCTGAATGCTTCAGTTTACTCCTAAATCCCAAAAGGTGTGCAGGTTGGTGGTTTAATTGGCCACTACAAATTGTGTTTAATATCTAGGTAGAATCTGGGGGGAGGTGCTGGGGATATGGGGAGAATGAGATGGGATTAGTGCAAGATTTGTGTAAATTGGTCCTTGATGGTCAGCACGGACTTGGTGGGCTGAAGGGCCTCTTTTCATACTGTATGACTTTGACTCCATGATGTTGAAACGCTGCTTGCATTTGTATTTGAAGAGCTGTGGCTTGCAGGAATGTGGATTTAATGCTGGAAGGTGAGATTAGGTTAGTTAGTTAGTTCTTCAGCTGGCACAGACTCAATAATCTCTGCTCTCAGTAATTTCTGCTGTTATCAAGCTGGTAGAACATAGAAGAGTACAGCACAGGAATAGGCTCTTCAGCCCAGGATGTCTGTGCCGACCATGAGGCCAATTTAAACGAATCCCATCTACCTCCACACGGTCTACATCTCTCCATTCCCAGATTTGTTCATATCCCTGTTGCAAGTGCCTCTTGAAAGTTGCTAATATATGAGTTTCCACCACTTCCCTTGGCAGCATGTTGCAGACACCGACCACCCTCTGTGTTTTTAAAAAAAACTTGCCTCATAAATTTCCTTTAAACTTTCCCCCTCTCACCCTAAAGGTATGACCCGTAGAATTTTACATTTCCACCTTGGGAAAAAGATTCTATGCCTCTCATACTTTGACAAACTTCTCTCAGGTTGCCCCTCAGCCTCCAACACTCCAGAGAAAACTATCCAACTTTGTCCAATCTCTCTTCTTCACTAATAGTCTCTAATCCAAGCAACATCCCGGTGAACCTATTCTGCACCCTCTCCACTGGTAGGCAGTGAGCTCCAGGCTATTACGACTTGTTTTGTTTACAGCAAAAAGCTTCTCCCTCTATAACTCATGTCTAAAACCTAGAATCCATTTCCATCAGTTTATAGCAACAATTTTCCCTATATCCACCGTATGTCAACTGTGTCAATCTTGTATGGCTCTAACAAGTCCCCCCACGACTACACTTGCTCCAAGGAAAACAACCCCAGTTTTTTTCGTTCTAACCTTGTAGCTAAAATCCATCATCCTTGGAGCCATTTTGGTAAATCTCCTCTGCAACTTCTCACATCCTTCCCAAAGTATGATGATTAGAAATGGTTGTGATATTACAACTGAAGGATCATCATAAACTTCCCTCCTTTTGTATACAATACTTATCTTGATAAAGGTTCCATATGTTTTGCTAACTACTCTCACAACGTGTCTCGCCACCTTCAAAAATCTATGCATATGAACTACTAAATTCCTTCCTCCCTGAACAGTCCTTAGAACTGTGCCTTTAAGCCTGTATTGCCTTTTCCCATCTATTCTGTCAAAATTCAGTACTTCCCACTTCTCTTTATTGAGTTGCAGCTGACACTTACCAGTCTACCAGCCCATCAATGAACTTCCTCAGCTGATTGTTATCATGCTTATTCTTT
Source organism: Pristis pectinata (assembly GCF_009764475.1). Classification (NCBI taxonomy): domain Eukaryota; kingdom Metazoa; phylum Chordata; class Chondrichthyes; order Rhinopristiformes; family Pristidae; genus Pristis; species Pristis pectinata. The sequence goes on along the minus strand of NC_067415.1, from coordinate 40,605,956 downwards.
GCCATGCCCAAGTTTGGTATTGTCAGCAAATTCTGAAATTTATTGTGTTTCAATATTCAAGACATATATAAGTATGGATTAAATCAATAACTCTGAATTCTAATATGATGCCTTATCTCTTGAAAAGCATCATTAACATCAGTAATATAGTTCTTGAGAAACATCCTGAAATATCAGTTGAGTCCCTACAAAACTGGTTTAACTCAAATCAACATTAATTTAGTTATTATTTAGAGGCAGAAAATTTTCTTGGTGTGAATTAAAATAGGATGTCACTGAAACTTGGATTGAACTGCACTGACAACACCTAAACTTGATTTAAATAGATTTTTATAACTTTCTTTAGTAAGTGTTTTAAAAGTTTTTTCTAATTGGTTGAGTGGGGGCTGGACTGCGCAGGCGTGGCGTGGTGCAGGCAGCTTAAAAAAGGAGAGAGAGAAAAAAATCTTCAGAGGACTCGAGGGCTTCGGTTCGGAGGACTTCGGAGCAGCTAAGTTTTTTCTGTTTATCACTTTTATTAGGGTTTTAAGTGTAAGGGTTAGTTTTTGTTAGGGTTTTAAGTGTAAGGGTTAGATTTTTATAACTTCCGTTAGTAAGTGTTTTAAAAGTTTTTTCTAACTAGTTGAGTGGGGGCTGGACTGCGCAGGCGCGGCGCGGGCAGCTTAAAAAAGCAAACAGCCTATAGAGCGGGCAGCGTCGTAGCGGGCAGTGGAGTGAGAGGCAGCAGAGTGGTCGGGCTTTGGCTCAAGGGGCTTTGGCGTGAAGGGGCAAGGAGGGTAAGTAGCTGGTAAGTAGGTAAAGGTAAGGTTTACCCGTTGTCTATTATAGATTTGTAGGTGGGATTAACTAGGGAGAGAAAAACAAGGTAGTCAGTTGGAGGACATGGTCATATGCTGCAGCTGTTTGATGTGGGAACTCGTGGACCTTGCTGCGGTCCACGATGGCCATATCTGCAGTAAGCGCTTGAGGCTCGACAAACTTCGGCTCAGAGTTGATGAGCTGGAGTCGCAGTTACAAACACTGCGCAACATAAGGGAGGGAGAGAGTTATGTAGACACGGTCCATCAGGAGGCAGTCACCCCCCTTAGAGCAGGTGCATCTGATGTTCAGGATGCAGATAGAATGGTGACTGTCAGGGGAGGGAAGAGGAAGAAGAAGAAGTCAGGCAGGCAGACAGAGCAGGGAACCCCGGAGGCTGTTCTCCTCAGTAACAGGTTTTCCGCCTTGGAGGCTGTTGAGGGGGATGACCTGCAGGGGCCTAGCTGCAGTAACCAGGCCTCTGGCACTGGGACTGGTACTGCTGCTCAGAAGGGAAGGGTGGGAAAGAGACGTGCGGTAGTGATAGGGGACTCGACAGTCAGGGAAACAGATAGGAGGTTCTGTGGCAGTGAGCATGAATCCCGGATGGCATGTTGCCTCCCAGGTACCAGGGTCCGGGATGTCACCGATCGGGTCCACAGGATTCTTGAGCGGGAGGGAGAGCAGCCAGAAGTTGTGGTCCATGTTGGCACCAACGACATAGGTAGGAAGGGGGATGAGGTCCTCAAGCGCGAGTTCAGGGAGCTAGGCAGAAGACTGAAGAACAGGACCTCAAGGGTAGCCATCTCGGGATTGCTGCCGGTGCCACGCGATAGTGAAGGCAGGAACAGGAGGAGGTGGCAGATAAATGCGTGGCTGAGAAGTTGGTGCAGGAGGGAGGGTTTTAGATTTCTGGATCATTGGGATCTCTTCTCAGGAAGGTGGGACCTGTACAGAGAGGACGGGTTACACCCGAACCAGGAGGGGGCCAATATCCTTGCGGCTAGGTTTGCTAGGGTGGTTCGGGATGGTTTAAACTGGTTTATGAGGGGGAAGGGAACCGGAGGAGTAGGTCAGAGGAAGAAGGGGATGGGGAAAAGTTAGATCAAACAGGTGGAGAGGTTTTGGGGAAGGAGAAGCAGAATACAGGCTATAAAAGTAGTAAGGTAGGTGGACTGAGGTGTGTTTATTTAAATGTAAGAAGCATCAGGAATAAGGGAGGTGAACTGAGGGCTTGGATAAGTATGGGGGACTATGATATTGTGGCTATTACTGAGACGTGGCTGACGTCAGGGCAGGAGTGGATATTGAATATTCCTGGTTTTCGGTGTTTTAAGGGGGATAGGGAAGGGGGGGAGAAGAGGAGGAGGGGTGGCGATACTGGTCAGGGACACTGTAACGGCTGTGGAAAGGATGGATGTTGTAGAAGGATCATCTCTGGAGTCTGTAGGGGTGGAAGTAAGGAACAAGAAAGGAGCAGTTACTCTACTAGGAGTATTCTATAGGCCCCCTGGTAGCAGTAGAGATATAGAGGAGCAGATTGGCAGGCAGTGTTTGGAGAGAAGCAAAAATAACAGGGTTGTTATAATGGGAGACTTCAACTTCCCAAATATAGACTGGAACCTGCTTAGTGCCAAAGGTTTAGATGGGACGGAATTTGTTAAATGTGTCCAGGAGGGATTCCTGACGCAGTATGTCGACAGGCCGACTAGAGGGGATGCCATGCTAGATCTAGTTTTAGGAAATGAACCGGGACAGGTGAAGGATCTATTGGTGGGTGAGCATTTGGGGGACAGTGACCATTGCTCCATAACCTTTAAAATTGTCATGGACAGGGACAGGTGCAGAGAGGACAAGAAGATATTTAATTGGGGAAGGGCGAACTATGAGGCTATAAGGAGAGAACTTGGGAGTGTAAATTGGGATGTCTTTTTTGAAGGGAAATGTACCATGGAGATGTGGTCGATGTTCAGGGATCTTATGCAGGATGTTAGGGATAAATATGTACCAGTGAGGCAGAGAAGGAATGGCAGGGTGAAGGAACTGTGGGTGACGAGAGAGGTGGAACGACTAGTTAGGGAGAAGAAGGTAGCATACATAAGGTATAAGCAGCAAGGTTCAGACAGGCCCTATGAGGAATATAGAGTAGCGAGGAAGGAACTTAAGAAAGGGCTGAGGAGAGCTGGAAGGGGACATGAAAAGGCGTTGGCTAGTAGGGTTAAGGAAAATCCTAAGGCCTTTTTCACGTACGTGAAGGATAAGAGGATGGCTAGGGTAAAGATAGGTCCAATTAAAGACAAAGGTGGGAGAATGTGCCTGGAGGCGGCGGAAGTGGGAGAAGTTCTCAATGAATACTTCTCTTCGGTATTCACCAAGGAGAGGGGTCTTGATGAGGCGGAAGGGATTGCTGGTAAGGGTAATGTTCTCGAGGTCGTAGATATCAAGAGAGAGGATGTGTTGAAGTTGTTAAATAATATCAAGGCAGATAAATCTCCGGGGCCTGACGGGATTTTCCCCAGGCTGCTTCAAGAGGCGAGGGAGGAGATTGTTGAACGGCTGGTAAGGATCTTTGAGTCCTCGTTGTCCACGGGGATGGTGCCGGAGGATTGGAGGGTGGCGAATGGTGTCCCCTTGTTCAAAAAAGGTAGTAGGGATAGTCCAGGGAATTACAGACCGGTGAGCCTTACATCTGTGGTGGGTAAGCTGTTAGAAGGGATTCTAAGGGATAGGATCTATGAACACCTGGAGAATCATGGACTGATTAGGGACAGCCAGCATGGCTTTGTGAAGGGAAGATCTTGCCTCACAAGCCTGATAGAGTTCTTTGAGGAGATGACGAGGAAGATTGATGAGGGTAGTGCGGTGGATGTGGTCTATATGGATTTTAGTAAGGCGTTTGATAAGGTTCCTCATGGTAGGCTTCTTCAGAAGGTCAGAGGCCAAGGGATCCAGGGAAGCTTGGCTGTGTGGATTAGGAATTGGCTTGCCTGTAGAAAGCAGAGGGTTGTGGTGGAAGGAGTGCCCTTGGATTGGAGGGCAGTGACTAGTGGTGTCCCCCAGGGATTGGTTCTGGGACCTTTACTTTTTGTAATATTTATAGATGACTTAGATGAGGGGGTGGAAGGCTGGGTTAGTAAGTTTGTGGACGACACTAAGATCAGCAGTGTTGTGGGTAGTATGGAGGGCTGTCGGAACTTACAGAGGGATATTGATAGGATGCAGAGCTGGGCTGACAAGTGGCAGATGGAGTTCAATCCGGAGAAGTGTGAGGTGGTACACTTTGGAAGGACAAACTCCAGGGCAGAATACAAGGTAAATGGCAAGCTACTTGGCAGTGTAGAGGAGCAGAGGAATCTGGGGGTTCATATTCACAGTTCACTGAAAGTTGCCTCACAGGTGGATAGAGCAGTTAAGAAGGCCTATGGGATGTTAGCTTTCATAAATCGTGGGATTGAGTTTAAGAGCCACGAAGTGATGATGCAGCTTTACCAAACTCTAGTTAGATCACACTTAGAGTACTGTGTTCAGTTTTGGTCGCCGCATTATAGGAAGGATGTGGAGGCGTTGGAGAGGGTGCAGAGGAGATTTACCAGGATGCTGCCTGGATTAGAGTGTATGGAATATGAGGAGAGGCTTAAGGTGCTAGGGCTTTATTCACTGGAAAGGAGGAGGATGAGCGGAGACATGATAGAGGTATATAAAATATTGAGAGGAATAGATAGAGTAGACAGCCAGCGCCTCCTTCCCAGGGCACCAATGCTCAAGACGAGGGGGCATGGCTTTAAGGTTATGGGTGGGAGGTTCAGGGGAGATGTCAGGGGGAGGTTTTTCACCGAGTGGTTGGTGTATGGAATGCACTGCCTGGGGTGGTGGTGGAGGCAGATACATTGGACAGGTTCAAGAGTTTGTTGGATAGGCACATGGAGGAATGTGAGATAGAGGGATATGGGGGAGGAAATGGTTAGATAGTGTAAGGGTGGTTTGATGGACGGCACAACATGGTGGGCCAAAGGGCCTGTTTTGTGCTTTATGGTTCTATGGTTAAAAAGCAGTTATATGGCAAATGGATGGCAAGAAAAGTCGAAATTCAATTCGAATTCATTGTCCTCGTTATTTTCTTGGGTTTCAAACATTAGCATTTCCTAACAGACCAACAGTCATTTGAATAATAGAACAGATGGATTCCCATTGGGTTCAAATCATGGTGAATGGCACTTAAAGAAATGATTACTAAGTTAAGAGTATTAAATGTCACTTTACTATTTGCCAAATTCATACTTCTTGCAAATCTTCAAGATCTGAAATTGCACTGCACAGCAGAAAGAAATTATTTGTCTTCTCGACCTCAGGACTCAATTTTATTTAATATCTTCATTGTACCCTTGAGTCTATTTTTAATAAGAACAATAAATCTGTTTCAGTGGAACACTTGAGATCCGACTGGCATGCTGGTTACTTTTGTTTGCGTCAGCCACGCTAAGTTTCATGAATGCGGATTCACTTGGTGAATTTGCACATATTAATACTTACATATCATCAGGTAAGAGTCTGGTAATGATATTGCAACTTTCAATTATCACCTGAAATTAGAAAGTTATTTGTGTTCTGCAGATCCTAATTCACTCGTCTTTTTCTTGATCATCAAAGTGTGCAGGGGCAGTCATGTTGTGATGACATTCATTGGGAGGTGATCTCATTATTAATGTATCTAAGAAGCTCAGGACAATTTCAGTAAATCTGTAAGGTTGCTAATCAGGTTTATTTTGTTAATACAGTATTCATATGATATAATTCATACGCAGAAAATGTTAATGAGACTAAACTTTTAACAACAATGTAAGTGTGTCCCACTGTTACTTACTGTTATTTTTATTCTGCTTGGAATTAGTTGTAAGTTTGGACCAAAACTGCATGTACACATATTTACAGACTTCAACCCATCTGTTTGCTCAAAATGAACTCTTGTATTCTTTGTTCTAACACTAGCACCTTTGGCACAGAAGAGAGATCATCATAAAAATCGTGCTTAACCATTATTGAGATTGTATTTCACATATAAATATTTCTTTAATCTGGTTCCAGGATAACAGTACTTGGCATCATTACAGTAATACCAAGCAGGATTGCATTAGCTGTTTAACTGTTGGAATTCAAGACTAATATAGAATTGTTTTCCTGAGGTTCATGAGGAAAAGGTTTGTAGTTATCATTTGAAGTATGTCTTTGCAAACATTTGCCTGCCAATCATTGTGGCAGTTGTTTGCAAGTTTTTTGGCAACAGCAAAAATTCCATTGGACATAAACTCAAACAGTAAAGAAATGGCTGATTCCTTTCATAGCTTTCAGGCCTGTTATGAAAAGCATTTTCATTGAACTGGAACAACCACAACAGATATCACATGGATAAGTTTTATTAAGATACACAATTATAGTACAAGAACCTGACCTGACCAAAGCTATTTAATGAAAATTGTTTGGATAAAAGAAGCTTTTGAAATTATGTTTAGAATTTAATTTGATAAATCTGAAGTTCCAGGATGCTGAAGAAAGTTCTTGTTGGAGGCTTGCATTTATTCATTGTACACAAAATATTTTTACTCCGTAGTGTTGTTACATTACAATTCAGGTTAAATACACACGTTAAAAGAATTTATGCCCAGGCACCTTCCACTCCTCAGAACAAGAATGGAAGCAAATCATCTTTGACTGCAAGGGACTCCCTAAAGAGGAAGGATATTCTAAAACCATTTTGCTTGTGTTCTAGTTCATTACATATTTAAACAGAGTATAGTGACCGACTACAGAAAAATTTGGCTTGGTGGAAGCACGCAGTGACAAAAGGGGAAAGAGGCAACCATAAAGCATTTTTACCTTTTAAAATTACTGGCACAAGGAACCCTCAGATTGGAAGAACATGAACATTAAATAATACAAGAAACGTCTTAATTAAATTTGGGATCTGAAAAGATGATGGGATCCTTCATGAAGCATGTAAATATGTGTTGCAGGAACTACTCAGCCAATGAAAACTGAATATTCCTTATATAAATAAATATTGCACTCTTGCTGCTGCCTTGCTGTAAATTTACAAAGAACTATTCACTGGCATTATTTTTTTAAAGTTTAGAAAGTTGTGTATTAATCCAGAGGGCCCATAAATGAAGTCCTAAATGCTTGGTTTTGCTGAAAAGATGATGGTAAACTCATTGTTCCATCCAATTAGTTAACATAATGTATTACTCATTTTGCATACCAGAATGACAATAGCAATTCATGAGGATCCAGCCAATTGAAAGTATTGAATTTCAGCAAGCAATGACATTGAAATTCAACCCAAACTGAAAAAAAAGCAAACCCTGGTGGAAAAATGCACTTTTCATTAATGCTCCATTTAATTGTGTGGTTGGAGAAAGGTAAGCAAAAGTGACAGACACGAATGGTTGCAAAAACAGAAGGATGTCCAGGAAATCCAAAAGGAATCAATTCTGGATTAAAATAGCTCAAATAATTTCTGCCTTTAAGATTAGGAGCTGTAAGGCTCAAAGACTGATTAAAAAGTACAGCAATAAAATTTCGGTTCAAAGTGAAGATGAGTCATGCAATGGCTAATGTTTTCTCATCTGTTTTGTTTTGCTGTGAAGTCAATAATCTTGGTTTATTGCTGCAGATTAACTTGAGCACAATTTTATTTGTTGAAAATCTGCATTAGACATGGCTTATGCAGAGATGGCACAGTCATGGTAATATACTTCTGATTGCTTTTACAAAGGAATTGAATTTTTACTGAAAAATAAAAATATTTTGAGGATAATAGAGGCTTTTGTTTGCGGGGTTATAGCCACTAATCAATAAAAGCTTTGTGGCTGTCAAAGTTAGCAGAAGGCAATTTAAGTTAACAAAGAGACCTTTTATCACAAGAGATCACTTGTTTCATTCAATCCAACACATTTTTTTGTCAAGCTTTCTTTTCCTAGTGCCTTGAATTGTACAGCAAAGTTTTGACAAAGGTCCCAACAATGAAAGCCTGAACTGCTGAGTCATCCATAAAATCTGATTGAAACTATTGTTTGTTGAAGTTGGAGTAATTCTTCAGTAGAGTTGGTGTAGCTTGTCCCTGAAATATCAACAAATTTCACAATAGTACATGTATTTTCTGTCACAAAGCTGTAGATAAAATATTGACTTCACATTGGAGTATCAAATCAGTGCTCCCCAACATGCTGTTCACAGAAAATTTGAACATTTTAGGATTAAGATAAGATTTCTTTATTAGTCACATGTACATCGAAACACACAGTGAAACGCACTTTTGTGCAGAATGTTCTGGGGGCAGCCCGCAAGTGTCTCCACACTTCCAACGACAACATAACATGCCCACAACTTCCTAACCCATACGTCTTTGGAATGTGGGAGGAAACTGGAGCACCCTGAGGAAACCCATGCAGTCACGGGGAGAAAGTACAAACTCCTTACAGACAGTGGCCAGAATCCAACCTAGGTCGCTGGTGCTGTAATAGCATTACGCTAACCGCTACACTACTGTGCCTGCATACACCGTGACTGCCTCTTGGATCTTCTAATCTATTGGCCATCACAGTTTAACATACACCAAGCAGACTGGAGGAGGCAGGTTGGTGGTGAAAAATACAGAGAAGAAAACTGAGAGAAAGTCATCTAGTTAAATGCTGGCAGAGAACAGAGAAAGAAGGGTTGGAAGTGATGTTAGCAAAGATTGCCTATCCACTCCTTTGGCTTGAGCAGCTATCAGCAAGTGAAGTGTGTTCATATACATTTATTCAGATTGTAGCTAAGCCAAATAGACCAAATGTTCCCATGTCTGATCAATGTTGGTTAGCTGACCCCAATTAGAAGGATACTGGGGATGTTGTTTCAAATGCACAGACAGAAACTGCTGTATTGCCTTTTAGTGGCTCAAAGATAGTGCTGTGGATTACTCCGATGATCTTTATGAAGATTGAGAACTTCTACTGCGTAGTTTGAAGGTAAGTGTTGTCGGGTATCCCTGTATAACACAGTGCTATGACAGCCTCACTGGGGTGTACTTTATTGATCTATTTATCACAAGTTCCCACAACTGCCAGCATTTACCCCTGCCTGTGCAATCTCTGCAGCCATCTCTCAAAGGGACCTACCACAAGACGAGCAACATTCTTCCAGCCACAAGGGAGTGTGACTTGTTAATGAATGGATTCTGTAATGACGTCAGATAGGTAGAACAATGTTCCCAGAGGGTGCGAGAGACCTTGACAAGCTGGAGAAGGGCAGGTTGTAAGAGGTCACTGTGCACTTGACAGGAGGCTCACAATAAGGGCTTGAGTGCAATGCAGCCTCATGTCTGCTGAAGGAAATGTAGATGAAGTCTTCTTTGAGTCTGATGTTTGGCTGACCTCCCCAATGCAGTAATATGCAGAAAATTGAAATGTGGCAGGAAGCAACAGAATGATCCTGAAAAGGAATCAGAGATTCACCATGAACTTGATCTCCATGGACAAAGCAGTTCAGGCAAACGAGAGGCTATATTTGATGTTGCAGTAGGTCAAAAAATCTGTGAGAATAAAGAATGGAGTGTGACTCTTCGCCCTTTAAATCACACAATGTCAGGAAAAATGTGGTTAGGATAAGCTGGTTGTGCTGTGAGTAAACAAGGACTGTCATTGATCAAACATTGAGGTTGGAAATCACACTGTGCAAAGGACAAAATTTGTCTCCAGTGTTGACATTACTTGGGAGGTGGTGGGGTTGAGGGTTGGAGAGACAGTTTTATATCAGCAGGAGGGAATTAGACAAAAATTCTGCTCAAAGGTGAGGAGCTGAATTTTCTATTAGGCATTGAGACTGATTGTAATCCAGAAGGGGGTCAATATTTACTTTATTCCACATTAATCCAATTTTCAAATGCACAGAAACATATTTGATTTATGTAAAGGAATTGCTCACCCCTTTGGTTGTGTGGTTAAGACAGAAACTGCCTTGCCTGTAATGTTTCCACAGTTAAATAATCTGTTGACATATAATGTGAAAGCTCGACACTAATCACCAATTGGACAAGGTAGCAGAGGGTTAATGGTGCTTATTGAACCCTACTCCAGAAATAAATCAATGTCTTCAGAAGGAGGCAGAAAGGATAACACTGAAAAATTACTTTCTATTCCTGTGTACTGTTAAAGAGTTGTCCACGAGAAATATGAAGAATATATTCACATATATTTTGAATTAACATATGACTCGCAGATTTTGTAAGTACATTTTATCATAACATATCAATGTTTAGCACATTTATTGAAATTTCTATGCCAAAAAGTTAAGCTATTTGTTTGAGGCAGTGCAGCACTTATGCTATTAGGGTAAAGAAAGTAATTTTATATTTCCAATATTAGTATTACTGTCCTGTTGTCCCAATGAGTAATTTTAAGCCAAACATAAATTTATCATTGAGATGATGATGCAGTTGAATTTTTAATAAGATTTCATTGCTAAAATTGGTTTTGATTTGTTGGTTTGTACTGAATATCATTTAAACCTGGTCTGACTTACTCTCTTTGTTGTATCTGATTCAAATCAACTGTCACAGAGAATGCCTTTGAAGAATCAGGTCAGGTTTAGTTTTCAGCTCAAATCTGTTTTGTCTAGTTTTGACAGAAATCCTCAGATACATCCATGGTAGCTGTCAGCGTTTTAAGGTGAGAGTCAGCACTTCAAACCATGAACATTTGTTAGTATTTCACTGGGAAAATCGATGTTTTCTATAGGATTAGAGATATTTTGTTAATCAATTAATTTTATAGTGGAGTGAATGTTGCGAACACTAATCAAACAATCGGAAGGTGGGAATGATTGCACATATCATTTTCAGTCATTACGAGTTGTTCACTGCCATATCAAAAAAAACTATTCTCTGGCACAAAATCTGCTGCTGTGGTAGCAATAGAGCTGTTTAGTGCTTGCCGTAATTAACTTGTAAAATTAATAGAGCCCTCTGCCACCAATGATGCTACATGATGTCAATGATCCCGTGATCATCCAGTGTGCTCTATTGTTGTAAACCAACAATGGCAAATTCTGTATGGATATCAATTAATAATGATACATCCAGTTTCCGAAAAATGTTGGTGCAAAAAGAGCATTATTAGGTTGACTTTAAAAACTTGTAGCTTTCAATTGCAGAAACCACCCAACAAAGCAGTGGATCAGTCTATTTGTTTGATTCGTACAGAATGGTCAGCTTAAAAAAAAATTAGTTTGCAAAGAAGCAAAATGAGGAGCTAATCTGAATGGCCCCTCAAAACAGTCGCAGACATTGCAAAACCTGATTAGCCCATGCCCATTTGCCTGATTCTTATATTGATTTCAACCGACTCAAGATGGCGCCGGAGTGCGGTGACACGTTGCAAGCTGCTCTCTACAGATCTACTCATTATCTTTACTATAATCGTTCTACACTTTCCTGTGTAATGAACTGACCTGTACGATCGGTTTGTAAGACAATCTTTTCACTGTACCTCGGTACAAGTGACAATAATATACCAATACCAATACCAATTTCATGAGTGGCCAGTAGTTGAAGGCAACCTCCGAAAGGGGAGGTGAATTGTTGAACAGCAAGTGATAGCAATTGTTTATTGAACAAAAGTTGGGATACACTTAAGAATATTGGAGAAATTATGCTCTTATTTACTTTTGTTGGATAGCAGG